>NC_143018.1:22481866-22762422 GCF_055824585.1 Amblyomma mixtum
CGTTGCCGAAAGCTCCCAACATAAGCAGACATGCTTTGTCGCTGCTCGAGTATAGCTGGCAGTTCTGATAACAAGGCGATCTTGTCTTTTCTTGTGATATTTGTACACCATCCCAAGCAGCGCTCAGGTACTGCTGCACGGCAGCGAAGTGTGACACCGGTTGTGGGCGCAGCTTGGGTAGAGCGGCGCAGCGATGCTTACTGGCATTTTGCAAAGTGTTTCGCATCCTCACGCGAACCCGCGAAGGCGATATTAGCGTGCGAACAAAAAAAAAAGTAGATGTCCTCACTCATTGGAATCAGATCTGTCAGAATCCGAGCTGCTGGGACTAGACGTGCAGTTGTTTGTTTTCATGCGCTGGTCAGCACGTGTGTGGGAAAGCAGACGATGCAGCAGTAGGTGCGTCACAACTTCTGTGGGCCCACGTGACCAAGCGAAGCAGTTGATCTTCCCCCTCTGTGACGTCACTGTGCAACTCGGCGTTCCGAAACCGAAACCGAAAATCGTTCACCTAAAAATGCTATAATAAATTATTCACTGTGAATATATGAATCTTTGAGTGTGTATCATGCTTCCTTGAGCCATAAGAAACGTTTGGAACTAAGAACGCGCGAACCACAAATTTGGTGTCTCCACCCCTTTAACACGCGCAGCGAGAGAAATGGTCAAGACGGAGAATTGGGAGAGAGAGGTTTAGGGGGAGCGTGGACGGCGCCGATGGCAACATGATTTCGCCGAACGTACAATATACAGCTCTTGCTGTATTACATAGCGTAATGGTGATGTACTTTAACTTTATTAGTGAGACAGAAGACAGTGCTTGTGACATGCCCCAGGTATGTCACCGATTGAGTAAGATTAGTTGGGCCTTCTCTCGTGGGGACCAGGTGCTCAACTACCATCCCGGATGTGGAATGGATGCCGCCATCAGAATGACTCCAATGTGTCACCAACTTGATCGCTAAAGCAGTGTTTTGCGTTCCATTGCGATGTTGCCCCTAAATTCGCCACATCCTTTCAGGTTGTAGATCCCGAATCTTACAGTCGGCTCTACATGCCGATGAAGTGACTGTATGGGAATACCATCCAGATATGTCTCAGAACAGATCTGGATGATCTATTTTGAGACAGCTTACAATAATTTACCATACAAGCGCAGCAAGTCATGTCCAAGAAAGCTTCGAGAAGTTGAGTGCTCCTTCTGAACGAGTGTTGGGGGTGATCTGTGCAAACGCGAGCGTTGAAGACGAGTCCACCCTTAGCTTGCGACACGAGACACCAGCGCGCCAATGAGATGAACAGATGATGGATTTTTATGGCACAAGGGCAGCTTTGGCTAAAGAGCTCCTTGGCACAAGGTAGTTTTCATTGCACAAGGTGGGATCAAAGGCCCATTCATTTCACTCTAAAGAAGCCCTAAAGAAGCCGAGCACCAGGTAGGGGAAAGCTTGTACCCATTGCATCACCGGTGGGTACCCGGCGGCACTGGGGATCGAACCCCGCACTTCCCGCATGCGAAGCGAATGCTCAAACCACTCGGCCACCGCTGCGGTCTGAAGAGAGAAGTTGCTCTGTATATCAAGTGAAAAAATTCAGGGCGCACTTTGGCTCTCTAAAGTGCTGCAGGGCGAAAGCGTTTCCTGGCCACTGTTTGCTTTTATTTACTTTTTTATTTTTCATATTTTGTTCTTTATTTATTTTTTGCTCCTTTTGTTTTTATTTTTGTTTATTTTGTTATTTTTGTTTTTTCTTTTTCCTTTTCTTGACTTTACTCCTTTTATTTTATTTATGAAGCCCATGCATTCACCAGATACGCCTTTATTCATGCTGGAACCTTGAGCCTTTTAAGCAGTGACGCCGAAAGGCGGACGAATCTGCCGACGCGTCTGTCGACACTCCTGCCGACGCGTCTGCTAACGACAGTATGAGGCATTAAAGGCTTTCGCCTTAATAACATTAGTGGAGTTCAGAGTGCAGTTTTATTTTCGGATCACAAATATTCGCCAAGTCATTTAGGCATGACTTGGCCACTTCAGCGTCCATCGCTTCCTCAATTACTCACTCCGACTCCAGGCATCGATCGCCTCGGTACGCGCAACCAAGACCTACTGAACTACAGACCTGCACATACGGCGGGGTACTATGGAGCAGAGTGCGCCAACATTCGTTAGCTTGTTGGCCGTTGAGGGCGCTCGGTTTACCTGTTCGTCTGCTATGATCATCATCATCGTTTGCTATTTTGTGCACGCTATTTAATACAATTGTTTTGTTTTTCTCTGCTACCTTAACACCAGCAATGAAAATAGCTATAATAACGACTTTTTTTGCTCCCGAAGAGTATAAAACACGTCTTCCTTTTTGTCCCCTTTCTTTTCGTCAGCACCACCGTGCCTAGCATAGATAAATTGATGATAATAATTACGTGGACGAACGACAAAACTGCCCTCTTTGAAACAAAATGATGGAGGAGGCCATTTTTTCAATAGGTATATATTAGCGCCATGCCGCACGTAATGTTTCTGTCCTAGCGGCAAAAGGCATGAACTAGAACATGCGCGCTGGAGAAGGGCCATTTGTGCAGGTCTGTAGTTCAGTAGGTCTTGCGCGCAACCGCGTCCAGATGCGCGGAGTGGATGCCCACTTACGACCCCTGGCGTCGGGTTGTAGCAGTTGTGGTCGGCCCACGTGGCGTAGTCGCAGCTGGTCCACGGCAGCGTCTCCCGGAACGAGTAGACGAGGTAGAGCAACGCGTAGCCCAGGATCACGTTGTAGTACAGGCTGATGAAGGCGCACGCGTACACCATGGCCCAGCCCACGCCTGCGTTCGTCCAGTGTGGTTGATGTCAGTGCACGTTAAAGATCGACCACCGGAGACCTCCACTACGGCACCTCTTTCTCTCTTTCACTCCCACCTTTCTCCCTTCCCTTGCGGCGCGGTGCAGGTGTCCGCCGAGTTATGTGAGACAGATACTGGGCCATTTCCTTTCCTCAAAAACCAATTAACCAGTGTGGTTGGGACAGTCAGCAACAGAGCGAATCAAGAGCGGTTTAAGTGCGAGTGCTAGCCATATTCGAGTCACGTACAAGTCACGTACGGTTTAACGCAATTCATGGCTCGTAACATGGGCCCCTTGACCGAGCCGAAGTGTATCCTGCATTCCAGCCCTTCAGCAAGGGAGTGAGACAGTATAGCATTAAAGTTCCGTGGAGCCGTCATTGTAGCGTCGTAGCTGCTTGTATGGGTTTCGCCTAAACAGTTTGTTTTTAACAGAATGTTTGCACAAAAGGAGGTAAAAAAAAAATCATGAACTGTCGGCTTGAAGAAGCGCCGAAATCTGTTAGTGAGATTTTTTTTATTATTCTAAGCAGGCTCATCTTAAAAACGGCGTAAACATTTAGTTTTATGCCAAAAGTGAGCATCACAACACCGGTTGGAATTACCTAAACTCTAGAAATTGACGTTGCCAGATTAGTAAATCGTGAACATGGATCGCTGAAAGGAGTACAGACACCTCATTTTGGTGGCATGTTTTCTTCTTTCAAATGATGCGTTAGACATTGGAATATATGGTTCACCACGTGGTGTTCGTCCACGAGCGCTTTGTGATTTATAACCGAATTTCTTGTAACAGAAAAAAACTGAAATGTAATCACTGATACGTAGTTTTAATACACTATAACGCATTGGTCAGCCTGCTGAAAAGTGATTTAAACGCTCCCCACACGCCACAATCATTGCTCAGTCGAAGAAACCGGAACAGAAACTGCCTCCAGAAGAATTGTAAATTATTTTGGGATAAGCAGCTGTGAAGGAAAACGATGCGCAAAACTGCACTGGTGGTGTGTGCACTTGTGTGTGTCGTTTTTCCTTCACTGTCCTCGTCTGCAAGCGTTGCTTATCCCATGATGTCTGAAAATCAGCTAGGCTAGCACTTACTCTTCCATAAATTATTTAATGACCGTAGGCGAATGCCACCTGGAGAACCATGTATTCTAATGTCTAACGGGTCGCCTACAATAAGAAAACATGCAACTAAATTTATTTATCTGTGGCTCTTTAAGAGCCGCAGGCTATTCAGAGGTGTTACCATGATGGCTGTCTGTCATCACGGACAGCAAATATGTGGAGAGGTTCAGCATGGAAGCGTTGCCCATGGAATCAGTATGCTGAACCAAACGTTTCTTACCCTTGGCGAGCGGGAATCCCCCGAAGGCCTTGACCTGGGCGTCGCTGGCGAACTGGCCCAGTATGAGCTCCAGGTAGTACATGGGGCGACCCACGACAAGCATGAGCACCATGTACGGAACCATGAACGCCCCTGCAATAATTTAAATGTCCTTTCAGCCTGAGCCAACGTGGCCTGAAGTGAAAGTGTGTCAAGCATCGGCACAGGACGGGTCGAGATAGAGACACAGGCAAAGCAGGGCAACGTCACGTAACGCAACGATGCTGTTCATTGAGTCAGTACGGAAGTGGTAAGCACAGCCCCTCCATTCGACGTCATCATCATCAGACCGATTACACCCACTGCAAGGCAAAGCCCTCTCCTATGTCTCTACAATTAACCCTGTCCTGTGCGAGCTCCGGCCCCGTATCCCCGCAAACTTCATAATCTCATCCGCCCACCTAATTTTCTGGCGCCCCCTGCTACGCTTGCTGGCCCTTGGAATCCACTCCGTCACCCTTAAGGACCAGCGGTTATCTGCCTTCGGATTACATGCCCTGCCCAAGCCCATTTCTTCCTCTTAGTTCCAAACTAGGATGTCATTAACCCGCGTTTGTTACCTCGCCCACTCTGCTCTCTTCTTGTCTCTTAACATTACACCTACCATTTTTCTTTCCATAGCTCGCTGCGTTGTCCCTAACTTAAGCTGAACCCTTTTAGTTTGCCTCCACGTTTCTGCCTCATAGGTGAGTACCGGTAAGATGCAGCTGTTGTATACTTTTCTCATGAGGGATATTGGTAAATTGCCATTCGCCATTCAATATCTGAGAGAACCTGCCAAATGCGCTGCACCCCATTATTATTCTTGTAGTTATTTCACATTCGTTATTTCACGCTCGCTGTTGTGCAACGTTATACACGAAAATTCGCTAAGAAATGACATCACCTTCAGAAATACCACCACGCTTGCCCCGAACAATAGACCTCTCCCTGGTGTAAACAACGCGATGTCGAAGGAGCGTGGCCTGGTGAGGCTTACGCCTTAAAACAGTAGAGGTAGGTCACAGTGCTGCTGAGTTGCTCCGCAGACTCAATTTTTACCCGCTCTTACGTCACGCTATGCGTTGGCAGTCCTTAATAAAGTTGACATAGAGAGCCTGTGTATTGCGATGTCGAATACCGCCATTAGATAGCATTCACATCCTCAACTGCGATACCACTTCGTAAAGCGCTGATGCCCAGTAAGCGCACCTTGACTGTCGTGACCCTTCATGGAAGCAGACAGTATCACGCACCGATTCCGATTATCCTCCGAACGAGTGCGGGTTGCCAGCGCAGGAATGTCTCAGCGGAAAGCTCGGTGTCAAAAGCTTGCGATCGTGCAACGATTGCGCTAGATAGCTGCAGGAATTTTTTTTACCAGTGGGCCCACTCATTTATGAGTACCGCGATTGTAAGTACCGTCTGGAGGTGCTATGCCACGGTCACTAATGGAACCATGCTGGATTTGTCCTCCTCTTCGAATATGTCCGCAAAGTTTGGTTGGTTTGGTTTGGTTTATGGGGTTTAACGTCCCAAAGCGACTCAGGCTATGAGGGACGCCGTAGTGGAGGGCTCCGGAAATTTCGACCACCTGTAGTCCTTTAACGTGCACTGACATCGCACAGTACACGGGCCTCTAGAATTTCGCCTCCATAGAAATTCAACCACCGCGGCCGGAATCGAACCCGCGTCTTTCGGGTCAGCAACCGAGCACCATAACCACTGAGCCACCGCGGCGGCTGTGCCCGCAAAGTGGACACTTTGCGGACACAGCCGCCACGGTGGCAGCGGTAAGTTTTAACGAAGCGTTACAGTCGTCGTCGAGAGTTTGTGCACAGCCACTCACTCCAGCTATGAAAACATACTGCACGCCTAAGCACACACTACAACCTTTTAACTTATCTCTACTGCGTTAGAGCTACCGTTACATGGCCCCCAAAGAGCTACGCATTCTCGCGCTGCACACGAGCAGCTATAGCTATAGCGCGCCTCAGGGTAGCAGCAGCATCATCATTATCACCACTGCAGCACAGAGGGCCTCTCCTACCATTCCCCAATTAACCCTGTACTGTGGCAGCCACAATTTCCTTATCCCCCCAAACTTCATAACCTTATCAGCCCACCTGATTTTCTGCCGTCCCCGGTTACGATCACGTCTAGGGTATCGCAGCACTAAAACTCTTCTAGAGGCCCGTGTACTGTGCGATGTCAGTGCACGCTAAAGAACCCCAGGTGGTAGAAATTTCCGCAGCCCTTCACTACGGCGTCTCTCATAGCCTTAGTCGCTTTGGGACAAACCCCATAAACCAAACCAAACCAAAACTCTGATACGAGTGAAGAACACACACTGCCACCGACCTCCGCCGTTCTCGAAGACCACGTAGGGAAAGCGCCAGACGTTTCCCAGGCCGACGGACACGCCGATGGTGGAGAGGATGAACTCTAGCTTGTTGGCCCACTTCTCGCGCGGCGGACCCGCCGCCGGCATGGCGGCCATCGCTCCGGTACCAGGGGCCGACGACGACGCGGTCTCGGTTGCTGCTCCTGGGTCGTCCTGTGGGCACGCCTGTCGCGAGACTGCAGCGATGATGGCGAGCAATTAGCCGGTCCTGCTTTTGATGTAACCGATGACCGATTTCTTCGGTAACGGCGATTTGCATAGCAGGGAACGGTTCGACCCAACAGCGTGGAGGCCTTGATCTTTCTTCTTCTTCTTCCACGATGTCTCGCACGTGCGTCAGCACAGCACGGGTAGCCTTTTCTGGCAGCGTGGTGGTGGTGGCGAAAAACTTAGTCTTTTTAGGAAGCGATCCTCTGGGATTCCCTGTACTCCTATAGCTTCTTAAAGCGTGCTATACCTAGCAGCGATTTCTTTGTTTCAAGCGAATCTAGCTTCATTCTTGTCTAGAATCTAGCTTCATCCACTCCGTTACCCTTAAGGACCAGCGGTTATCTTGCCTTCGCATTACATGCCCTGCCCAAGCCCACTTCTTCCTCTTGATTTCAACTAGGATATCATTAACGCGCGTTTGTTCTCTCACCCACTCCGCCCGCTTCCGATCTCTTAACGTTACACCTATCATTCTTCTTTCCATAACTCGCTGCATTGTCCTTAACTTAAGCTGAACCCACTTAGCCTCAACGTTTCTGCCCCATAGGTGAGTACCGGTAAGATACAGCTGTTGTATACTTTTCTCTTGAGGGATATTGGTAAGCTGCCATTCATGATCCGATAAAACCCGCCATATGCGCTTCACCCCATTTTTGTTCTTCTAGTTATTTCCCTCTCATGATCCGGATCAGCTGTCACTACCTGCCCTAAATAGACATATTCTCTTACTACATCCAGCACCTGGCTACCAATTGCGAACCGCCAATCCCTTGCTAGGCTGTTGAACATTAGTTTGGTTTTCTGCATGTTAATTTTTAGCCCCACCGTTCTGCCTGTCTAATTCATTGATCATGCTTTGCAGTTCATCTTCTGAGTGACTTAGCAAGACAATATCATCTGTGAATCGCAAATTGCTTACGTATCCTCCATTAACTCTTCTCCCCAACTGTTCCCATTTCAGGCCCCGGAATACCTCGTCAACAGGCAGTGAATAGCATAGGCGAGATCGTGTCTCCCTGCCTTACACCTTTTCTTATTCGAATTTTATTGCTGACTTTATGGAGAACTATGGTAGCTGTGCAATCGTTATAAACATCTTCCAATATTTTCACATAACACTCTTTTACACCCTGATTCCTCAATGCCTGCATGACTGCTGAGGTTTCTACTGAGTCGAATGCTTTCTCGTAATCAATGAACGCTGTATATAGGGGCTGGTTATATTCTGCGCATTTCTCTATCACCTGATTGATTGCGTGAATATGCTCTATTGTCGAGTATCCTTTACCAAAGCCTGCCTGATCATTTGGTTGATTAAGTCTAAGGTTGTCCTGACCCTATTAGCGATTACCTTAGTAAATATCTTGTAGGCAACAGACAGCAAGCTGATCGATCTGTAATTCTTCAAGTCCTTGATGTCTCCTTTCTAGTGAATTAAGATAATGTTGGCGTTTTTCCAGGCTCTCGGTACGCTCGAGGTCACAAGGCATTGCGTATACAGGGTGGCTAGTTTTTCGAGCACAATCTCTCCTCCATCCTTCAACAAATCTGCTGTTATCTGATCCTCACCAGCTGCTTTCCTCTCCTGCATTGCTCCTAGGGCTTTCTTTACTTCTTTCTTCGTTACAGGCGGGTTTTCCCGTTGCTGTGCTCTACTGCCTCTCTCAGTAACATTCTGCTTGCAATCGCTACTGTATAGACTTGTGTAAAACTCTTCGGCTACTTTAACTATCTTATCCATATTGTTAATGGCATTGCCCTCTGTCTCTTATCGCATACATCTGGTTTTTACCTATACCTAGTTTTCTCTTGTCTTTAGGCTACTTCCGCTCTTTAGAGCATGCTCGATTTTCTCTATGTTAAACTTCCTGATGTCGGCCACCCTGCGCTTATCAACTTCGACAGCTCTACTAGTTTTATTCTATCTGTCGAGTTAGGCGACCTCATGCTTTGCCGTTTCTTAATCAGATCTTTAGTCTCCTGAGATAGCTTCCCGCTATCCTGTCGAACCACCCTACCTCCTACTTCTACGGCGCACTCCGTAATGATATCTGTGACGATTGTTCATTGTTTCAGAATTACGGTCATCTTCATTTAGAGCGGAAAATCTGTTCTGCAGCAAAATCCTGAATTCCTCTACTTTCCTTCTTAATGCTAACTCGTTAATAGACTTCCGCTTCACTAATTTCCTGCATTCCCTTTTCAAATCTAAGCTAATGCGAGAGCTTACCATTATGTGGTCGCTACAAGGGACCTTTCCGAGGACCTCCACATCCTCTACGATGCCAGGCTGAGCGCACAGTATGAAGTCTATTTCATTTTTAGTCTCACCATTGGGGCTCTTCCACGTCCACTTCCTGTTGGCTCGTTTGCGGAAGAAGGTGCTCATAATCCGTAAATTATTTCTATCTGCGAACTCTATTAATAACTCTCCCCTCCTATTCCTAGAACCTATGCTATTGTCACCTACCGCCTGGTCTCCAGCTTGCTTCTTGCCTACCTTCGCATTGAAGTCGCCCATCAGTACAGTGTACTGTGATTTTACTTTGGTCATCGCCTATTCCACGTCTTCATAGAAGGTTTCAACGATTTGGTCATCATGGCTTGATGTAGGCGCATAGGCCTGCACCACACTCAGCTTATACCTCTCATTAAGCCTAATTACGATAGCATTGGCAAGGTTGTGCCAGAAACGCGGCGCTGAAGCCATAGGTCGTCGGCGTTCGTTGTGTTCATAGACGTTGGCGTCGACCACGTTTTACACTCTGATCATTTTAAGGAAACGAAATGCGCATAATGGCTCCCTAAGTCAGGGGACGCCTGAATCGTGCATATAGGTACGTGGGGTGATGAGCGAGAGAGAGGTGAGAAACGCGGCGCGGAAGCCATAGGCCGTCGGCACTGGTTGTGTCCATTGGCGTTGGCGTTGACCAGGTTTCACACTCCCATCAGTGTAAGGAAAGGAAGTGCGCATAATGACTCCCTGGGTCAGTGGACGCCAGAATCCTGCTTACAGGTACATGGGATGATGAGAGAGAGATGCGAGCTGCAGGCATTGACAAGGTTGCGCCAGAAACGCGGCTCTGAAGCCATAGGTCGTCGGCGTTCGTTGTGTTCACTGGCGTTGACCACGTTTTACACTCCGATCATTTTAAGGAAAGGAAGTGCGCATAATGGCTCCCTGGGTCAGTGGACGCCTGAATCGGGCTTATAGGTACTTGGGGTGATGAGAGAGAGATGCGAGCTGCAGGCATTGACAAGGTTGCGCCAGAAACGCGGCTCTGAAGCCATAGGTCGTCGGCGTTCGTTGTGTTCACTGGCGTTGACCACGTTTTACACTCCGATCATTTTAAGGAAAGGAAGTGCGCATAATGGCTCCCTGGGTCAGTGGACGCCTGAATCGGGCTTATAGGTACTTGGGGTGATGAGAGAGAGATGCGAGCTGCAGGCATTGACAAGGTTGCGCCAGAAACGCGGCTCTGAAGCCATAGGTCGTCGGCGTTCGTTGTGTTCACTGGCGTTGACCACGTTTTACACTCCGATCATTTTAAGGAAAGGAAGTGCGCATAATGGCTCCCTGGGTCAGTGGACGCCTGAATCGGGCTTATAGGTACTTGGGGTGATGAGAGAGAGATGCGAGCTGCAGGCATTGACAAGGTTGCGCCAGAAACGCGGCTCTGAAGCCATAGGTCGTCGGCGTTCGTTGTGTTCACTGGCGTTGACCACGTTTTACACTCCGATCATTTTAAGGAAAGGAAGTGCGCATAATGGCTCCCTGGGTCAGTGGACGCCTGAATCGGGCTTATAGGTACGTGGGGTGATGAGAGAGAGATGCGAGCTGCAGGCATTGACAAGGTTGCGTCAGAAACGCGGCTCTGAAGCCATAGGTCGTCGGCGTTCGTTGTGTTCACTGGCGTTGACCACGTTTTACACTCCGATCATTTTAAGGAAAGGAAGTGCGCATAATGGCTCCCTGGGTCAGTGGACGCCTGAATCGGGCTTATAGGTACGTGGGGTGATGAGAGAGAGATGCGAGCTGCAGGCATTGACAAGGTTGCGCCAGAAACGCGGCTCTGAAGCCATAGGTCGTCGGCGTTCGTTGTGTTCACTGGCGTTGACCACGTTTTACACTCCGATCATTTTAAGGAAAGGAAGTGCGCATAATGGCTCCCTGGGTCAGTGGACGCCTGAATCGGGCTTATAGGTACGTGGGGTGATGAGAGAGAGATGCGAGCTGCAGGCATTGACAAGGTTGCGCCAGAAACGCGGCTCTGAAGCCATAGGTCGTCGGCGTTCGTTGTGTTCACTGGCGTTGACCACGTTTTACACTCCGATCATTTTAAGGAAAGGAAGTGCGCATAATGGCTCCCTGGGTCAGTGGACGCCTGAATCGGGCTTATAGGTACGTGGGGTGATGAGAGAGAGATGCGAGCTGCAGGCATTGACAAGGTTGCGCCAGAAACGCGGCTCTGAAGCCATAGGTCGTCGGCGTTCGTTGTGTTCACTGGCGTTGACCACGTTTTACACTCCGATCATTTTAAGGAAAGGAAGTGCGCATAATGGCTCCCTGGGTCAGTGGACGCCTGAATCGGGCTTATAGGTACTTGGGGTGATGAGAGAGAGATGCGAGCTGCAGGCATTGACAAGGTTGCGCCAGAAACGCGGCTCTGAAGCCATAGGTCGTCGGCGTTCGTTGTGTTCACTGGCGTTGACCACGTTTTACACTCCGATCATTTTAAGGAAAGGAAGTACGCATAATGGCTCCCTGGGTCAGTGGACGCCTGAATCGGGCTTATAGGTACTTGGGGTGATGAGAGAGAGAGATATGAGCTGCAGGCATTGGCAAGGTTGTGCCAGAAACGCGGCGCTGAAGCCATAGGCCGTCGGCGTTCGTTGTGTTCATTGGCGTTGACTCCGATCATTTTTAAGGAAAGGCGAGCGCACGCGGCGAGGCACGACAGCTGTGCGTAGTGACGTCACTTGCTCCTCGCGCATGCGCAGTATGGTCATGCAAGAGCACGGGAAACGGCAAGACTATGGGTAATGTAGCTCGCCCAACTATATATGGCTACGCGCACATGCTGCTTTCGCAATCCTCGGTGGCTCAGTGGTTGTGGTGTTCGGCTGCTGACCCGAAAGACGCGGGTTTGATGCCGGCCGCGGCGGTTGAATTTCTTTGGAGGAGAAATTCTAGAGGCCCGTGCACTGTGCGATGTCAGTGCACGTTAAAGAATCCCAGGCGATCGAAATTTCCAGAGCCCTCAACTACGGCGTCTCTCATAGCCTTAGTCGCTTTGGGACGTTATACCCCATAAACCAACCAAGCAGGTTTAAGAGCAAAACTACAGCCAATTTTTTTCCTCTTTCACTAGCACCTTCCTTCCTTCCCTTGCGGCGTGGTTCAGGCGTCCACTGAGCCGTTTCCTTTCCTCAAAACCCATTAACGATAGTCGTAGTAAGTTTTCATTAACTGCTTGGAGGACAGCGATGGAATTAATTGTTGTTCTGGGCTGGCGCTCAAAGGTTGAGGCTTCACATGTACTTCGGGCTTTTTCAGCTTTGCTAGTGAATAGCGTTTTCGCGCAAAAAGGAGTGCCAGTCACGCCGTGATCACACCACACGATAGCGTGCGGTAATGCCCCGCTTCGCGCGCATCAGCGGGGCAAACTGTACACCAAACTTTTTACTGTAGACGCCCGCGCCGTGGAATGCGCGCACTAAAACAAACGGACAGCAAGACATTGGGGACCGACTTGGAGAGCGAAAAACCCGAGGAGGAAACGATTCCCGAGCACTTGGATTACGAAAGCTGGCCCGCGTGACGTTCACGCTCCATCCAGTTTTTCCTCCACGCCTCCAGCCACGGAGGAAGGAAAGAACTCACGAGAAGCGGTTGCGTCACCTGTTTTGAAGCCGGCTCCCCCCTACTTTGCCGCAGTCTCAGCGCGCTTGCGCATGTGCAGTAGGCACTGCAGCAGACGCCGCTGCTTTTAGCGTTAGTATTGGCTGCGCCGTCGGCCAAAGACTTCCAGTGTCCAGTTATAGTGCCTAGAATATACTGGCTAGTGTGCCGAGGGCGCGCGCTCGCGTGGCCGCCGTGGTGATGCCTTCCCGAAGCCACAGCAGGGTGGCGCTGCCGGTGCCACCACGTAAAGTGACTTTACCACCACGCAGCGTTTGCTGCCTTGGCCCGGCGTTGGAAACTAACCATGCGCTGCGCTTTTCGCTACGCAGCCCATCTTTCTCAGTGCTTTGAGAGCACTTTTGTTCAAAAACTTTCTCGACGGAAGATAAACTCAATGGCCTAACACTGTCCGTAGAAAATCGTCAACCGAGATAGCACCGCGAGACCGAAGATGCGTTGTACAAGTACTATGGTTGTACCGATTTGCTACCAGATCCAATCCGTAAAATTTTTATTCTTTCCACCGTACACTGAACACGCTGTACACTGTACAGAACCCCTGAAGTGAAAAAGAAAGGTTAATTAAATGCCGAATATCCAGCGAGAGGCCCAGCTTACCAACTTGAAACAAACACCGAAGGCTGGCAGCTGCGGCCACAGTATCCCCGAAAACTCTCCGATCCGGATTCGTTGCTGATACATGGGAACTTTCGATCACGATTTTACTCGATCCGAATTCAGTCGACTGCGATCCGCGCATCTGAACCGCGACCGTAGGCTGTTGCGCGCACTGTCATGCTCAACCAGCAGTATCCAGGTGGCTGGACCTCAAAGCGGCGACCATTCTTAAATCGCGATAAAAAAATTTTCACCCCAAACGGATCGATAGCGATCGGAAGCGCCCGTGTGACATTGGTATTAGGAAATAGCATCCATAGCTTTTGCAAAGGTTATTACCTAAGGGATGTCAGTTCTAGTCCAGTGCTACACTTCTGGACATGTTATGCCGATGTTTTTTGCAGTTCAACCGCGCTTACTGGAATTTTGATATATCAGTCAGACAATATTTAATAGCGTCGTGTATGTGGGAAAAAAATCGCAGGGGCTCTTTCCCAACATTGCATCTGTTTGCGATGATCGTATGTAATGAACACATGCAGCTCCTGAAGCGGACTCGTTGCATTTCATTTGGAAGTTAGAACTCGCTTTTTACAGAAGTAGTTTTTATGCAGGTGTCTGCGAATTTTCGTTCCATCTTTTAAGGGAAGAAAAGGCAAGAACGAAAACAAAAAAGTGATCCTATCAGTGATTCTCTTCTACAAAGGGCTACAATGTACTGCAAGCTGTAAAGCTACAGCCATAATAAACAGGTAAAAATAACTGGTCACTGCTAAAAGTTTGTACAAAGTAAGCAAGGCACTGAATTATTTATTAACTGAACAAAATATCTGAAGTTGTAAAGAGAAGCGCCTAGTTATAAAGAGAAGCGCCTAGAAACAGTACACAGCCATACCATTTAAGCAAGGCACTTTACATATACAGAAAGGAAAACACTGTATTGATATTAGCAAACTAGTTGCAGTGTCTGAACTTCAACAATTTTTTTTGCTGCCTTTGTGCCTCTCTGTCTTTGTTTAGCCCTTTAACATAAAACGTAATTCTTATCAAAACATAAAACAACAATCCACAGCCTGGTTGCTGCCTCGTGTTCGGGGCAACCAAGTTTTGGCAAGGCAACTGAACTGAAGCAACTTAAGCACGATTAGTCGCTGCAACTTTCAGTTCATTTGCTCAAATCACAGCGCAAACAAAACCAAAGAAACGCGCAGACGCCAGCTAAACACAGAGCTCAACACAAGGCTTGGCTGGGCAACTGCAGCAATCCAGCACCTTTACGACAGGCAGCGCCCTCTGGCAGCGAAAATTGGAAGGCAGCGCTGGCGCTGCCACCTCCTCCCATGCGGAGACCCCTCCGCTCGAGACACTAGCCAGTATTCTAGGCACTATAGTCCAGTAGTCCTTGCGAAAGTGAGTCTTCCTGCACACTTTTTGGCGTGCAGCTCGGATGGCGAGGGCCATTCCCAAGTTTTCAGCACAAGCGACTGCAGTGCCACCCGCGGCAACGACCGTGCATTCCAAACTATTTCCAACCCGCCGCCGAGTCACGCCGCCTCCAGTTTGTCAGTTTCTAAATGGAGAGTGAGTAAAGCATCTCATAATGTGACCAGTCAGGAAATACCCATGGGAAACTGAATTATAAGATGTTCATTCTTAGTGTTATCAGCACACCGAATTGTGCTCTCATCCATACACATAATTTATTTGCCTTTAGGTGGAATTAACCGGAACCTAAGGTACAAATGTCGGTAGGACGAAATCATGCCCTCTGGCACCGAACCCAGCCCTGCAACTTATTTCCTTATAGCACACATGTTGTGGACCTTCTTTTCCTTGTCGTCAAGTCATTTGTTATGCCGTGAATTGACGAACTACATCAAATGGTTTAGGTTTATGGTTTGGTTTAACGTCCCAAAGCAACTCAGGCTATGAGGGACGCTGTAGTGAAGGGCTCCGGAACAGTGCATGAACTCGCACAGCCATTTACACTTTTGTTTTACTGAGCAGAGGAGCTCAGTGATTCCAACCAAACTCCCCTCGGACACCATCACATTTTTACTTCAAAACAAACAAAACGTGTCAAAAAGCTCTCATCTTCAGGGGAAGTACACCACAAGGCAGGTGCATTTGGAACATCTCTATTTCTCACACACAGGTACAGGGCACGGGAGGGGTGCATAGTTCCAGGGCGCAGCATGGCGCGGCATCACATCAGGCATCACACCGACACCACGGTCCCCAACAACCAGAGAGCGTACACAGAGAAACACAGCGGCTTTCCTGGCAAGTCCAATGTCAAAACGGCTCCTTCGAGCAGAGTGGTCGGCCGCCCGAGAATCACGTCACGAACTTCCTTGCAGGGGGAAGCAAGAGCGTCGAGGCTGTAGGGGTAACAAAACCGCACACGCACACACTTGCTGCTGCTGGTACCGCTGCCCACGATGATGCCAGGGGCGCTCGGTGGTGGTGGTGACCATCTCCTGGTGGCAAACCACTCTGAGATTTCCCGAAAGAGGAGTAATGACGGCGACCCTTGAACGCGTCGCCTTCAAAGTCATCAGATTCTGTCGAAATTCCTTTTGCTTGCAAGTTGCTCACTTCGTGAGAAACATGACGGCTGCAGGACAGCACAAGGAAACAAGACAAACTCCCGCACAATTTGGGCTGGTTCAACGGGCACTGTGAGCATTGTTGGCCCGGCAGAGAACAACACTTTCAAAGCAAAACGGTGTGGCGAAATCTCTCTTCTGGGGGGACCCCTCTCTCTTTTGGGCGCTGTTCGATGGAAGCGCGTCTTCCGCTGCCACTTGGAACAGAAGGCCCGGTGCAAACAAGGCTCTCCCTTGTCTGTCCAAGAGAGAGGAAGGCAAAGCCTGTTGTCCGAGACTTTTGCTGGACGCGAGGAAGGGACAAAAACATAAACAAAACAAAAATAATAAACCGCAGGGGAAGAGCGAAGCCAGGAACCGGGCACGGTGCCAGTGCTTGCTCCGAGAGCCAGAGAGGGTGGAGTGCCGACGCCTTACTCGAGCCGCAGCAGTTCCACGTCAAAAGTGAGCACGGCATTTGGCGGGATGGTGCAGTGTAGTCAAGGGGGCAACGACAAGGCCTTGCAGTTGGTGCATTCGGTACACTTGGCTCTCACGCGCCGACAGGACTCAAGAATGCAGTGGTAAATGCCCCACAATGGAGGCCCTCCAATCTACGGCATTGTCGTATTTTCACAATATCAGGGCCAAGCTGACTTGACCATGTCATTACAAGAATGTACTGATGTTATTAGTTGGAAGGCCTCCTTTAAGGTCTAGTCATCACTGCCTCTAAAAGGAGTTTTCAAGTTACACCCAACTAAACACATGTCACTATCATCACAGTTAGGTTAATGACAGACGTAAGGAAACTGGTTGGTTGGTTGGTTTATGGGGTTTAACGTCCCAAAGCGACTCAGGCTATGAGAGACGCCGTAGTGGAGGGCTCCGGAAATTTCGACCACCTGGGGTTCTTTAACGTGCACTGACATCGCACAGTACACGGGCCTCTAGAATTTCTCCTCCAAAGAAATTCCAGCCGCCGCGGCCGGGATCGAACCCGCGTCTTTCGGGTCAGCAGCCGAGCACCATAACCGCTGAGCCACCGCGGCGGCGACGTAAGGAAACTAATAAAATTATTGATGTTCTGTTACGATAACCTAAGCTTCAGCAAATGATTTATCTTTGGTGGTTCTTTTTCTGGCAGGTAATCGACATCCTATAAGAATGGCACAAACATCTCATACGATAATTAAAGAGAGGGCACAATGAGGTGTGTACTGTCGATCAGCCTACCAAGTCCATATCTAATGCTCTAATGACAAGAAGGCATTTAATGTAGGACATCAAATGCAACCCCATTCACTGAGAATGTTAACGGCACCTGCTATGGTAACATTTAGCTAAGTGCTGCATTCTACCTCAACACCTGCCACCTTCATGCCTGCTAAAGCAGCGAAAACCTTCATTTCAATGCTACACAGAGTTATACCCGTGCCACACGGACAGATTTAATGCCATTAAGTGCTCACTGCCTTAAGTTTTAATGGCATTCGTGCGGTGAACACGCACAAATTTAATGGCATTAGCCTTACTGCCATTCGCAACCTACTGAGTTCACCACAACTCATTCGCCCGTGCAATGTGTACTCTCGTTCCCATTCCACACGCAGAAAAGCATGCAGCTTTGTCAGTTACAACTGCCTAGCCCACTATAAAATGGTTAATTCTTAACTTTCAGCCAGATGAGGCACCTAAACCGCATTTTCGATGCGAAGAGCACCATTTTAACCAGCCTTATTGACTGGTACTCTAGACTTATGTGCTGACATGCGAGTTTATGGCTACTTTTTCGACTTGTAAAGCAGGAACAGGCGTATTTTTTGGAAAATCGTTTTTACATTACATTTGAACATCATTCCCGATATATTCTGCTCATTAGGAATGTTTATATTAAGATGAAGCTTTTGACTACCTTGCAAGCGTTATCGTCATCGTCACTTTCGATAATGGCATTAAAAGTGGACGTGTAGCACCAACTCCGAAAATAATGGCATTAACAAACTTAAGGCCTTAAGCATTTATTGCCATTTCTTGTGCGCGTGCGGCACGGGTATTAGACATGCTCACTAGCAAAGTTTCTCATATGTCAGCGACAAGATGTGCACCTCTATGCAACTGCCTCATTAAAACAACAAAGCTTGCCTCCTGCTTCTGTTCAGAAAGCACACCTTTTAAAAAGATAACAGCCTGTACAACCACCTACTTCTCTCTGGATTCCCCACACAATCTCTCAAAACATACTGCACACCTGTGAGTATGCTCCTGTGAGCAAACAACACGGCTGCACCAGTTCAGCAAGGAATAACCCCCCTATTACCCCAGCCACCGCAGAGACCGTCCAAGGATATATGCCAGGGTGGCCCATTGATCCATAGGCGTAATCTGGCGAGCAGACCAGCCTGGCTCGCTGGCCCACACTCATCTGCAAAAAGAAAAAGAAATGCAGGGAATTAACTCAATCACTGTGTAAAGGTCCTTTCTGCACGCACAAGTGCACAGAGCAAGTCAGTGAATAAACGTTTGTTGATAAAAGAAACAAAGCAGTATAATTTACCCATCCAGAAAAATGACAATGGTTCAAAGCAACCCAACCACATATGCTCTTTTTGAACTACATCAAGAGTGCTTGCACAGTGAAGTACTGTATTGAAATGAATTGAAGGACCGCAGGTCCTTCAATTCGCGCTGACATTTTACGCAGTACGGGCATTTTCATATTTTGCATCCCATCGAAATAAGGCCGCTGCAGCCCAGACCGAATCTGTGACGACCCTGGATAATACAACACGTATTGCTATGCGGGGTCTACCGGTAAATATGTTCACATATATTTCACGATATCCTGATTGTATCATTGTATGCCTGGTGGAATGTGACATTCAGGTGTGCAAAGGGAAAGAACTATATGGCAGCCAAACTGTTGTTTTAGCCATGAAAATTGAAAATGACGCCACCAGTTCACTCAAGAAACGAGCTGCAGTGCACAGGCAACCATGGATTTCACATTTCAAAATGGGCGCCCCAAACTTCTGTCTTTAGGAAATGCAAGTGTTTTATTTTTGCACTGAAATCTTTTTAACCAAATAAGCTTCCCTCACACACATCAACTTCTGTACTTACTGCATCTGTACTCATATAACATTACAATTCGTTGCAGGCATAAACACATTTTTAATGTGTTACAGGCTGTCTTACGGCTATCCAGAGCGTGGCATACCCCCGCTTGATTGCTGTTAACACCTCATCACAAAAAGTAGCAGCAATAAAAATCATTCATGTTTTGTTCCCAACAGAAAATTGCTCAGAATGTCACCCCTATAATAGTGCTATGAGTATGACACGCGGTAGCACTTCACTTGCAAAAACTTCAGTTCCTTTCATGGGAAAGCTACCACTTAACTAAGAACTTAAAGGGGCCCAGAAACACAACCTTAGTTGACTGTTTTGCCTGTTGATTGCATACAGTGAGTTACAATGGTGCTATTAGCATCGGTAATACCGCGTATATTCCGCTTTTTAATATTTTAATGTCCTCCCAAAAACAACTTCATGGCTCTGATGGTGTCGCCACACAGTGGCGGGTTTTTAGCAGCGGATATGACATCACCTGGCGCAAGCTTGATGATCGGACAAACAGTAAATATACTGCAAATTGTGTGAATAAATAGAGACACATTTTGTCACCTGTCTGCGTTTTAAATTATATCAACAAAATAAACTTGTTTGTCTTAGATAAAAGCCCTGCAAAGCAAGTAAAATAAAAATACACCACCAGGGGCGCTCTGGCATGGAAACAACGCTGCCAGTCTCAGCAAGAACGAGGTAGAGAGCAGGCATCCATGGAGTGAAAACTTCCGCGACGCGCTCTGGCAGGCTGTTTTGATTGGTTGCGCCAGGTGCCGTCATTGGGAGAGCGAAAGAGGAGTGGGAAGCCCCGCCAAAATCGAGTTGAGGGCAGCGTTTTGTTTGCTTGTATTTTGAAATTTCTTCACTGAATAACTCCCGTTCCTGTGCATCGATTCCTGTAATTCTTTTTAAGTCAACATCTGTGTGACATAAAGAACCCACCTGAAGTATAGCCGGTATCCCCCCAAGCAGTGTTTCGCAGCCCCTTTAAGATGGTATACAGGATGCTGGTATATATACAAGCATGAAAATCAACATAATGCTAGTTAATAAACAATAAAATATAATGCACAAAATCTGCCTCTCTACAACATGTGGCACAATGTTGTTTTAACGAAGTGTTGCTCGTGGTTTCTAGCAGAAAAGCATGCAAGAATAAACTAAATGTAGTCAACAAGAACAACTGCATCACAACGAAGCTACAGTCAGTCTCTCGCAGCCCACTAAGTCAAAGCTGTGATAATCATCAGGAAGCAAACACCTTCATTACTGCCACAGCCACACAACACTGCCGACATGACAGGAAATGTGAGCACTGCGCGTGAAAAGCCATCGTTTCCGCTCTGCTTGATGAAGCGAGGCCGGCACAATAAAGCACGTAGTGCTCGGTCGGCTGGGTCATGGTTCATGAACACGGCTCTGCCATGCACAATTATACGCACATTAGCAATGCATCAGCAGGCACATTATTTACCACCACACCTGAGACTGTTTTTCCATGTGTAAATGTGCGCGCTGCTTGTTATGCAGGCTGGCGACCTTCAGGTTCTACACACACGTGGCAAGGTGTTGCCAAGGGCCACATATATTGTACTGAACAGCAAGCCAATAAACACTTAAAAAAAAACACATTTCTATAGAAAAAAGGACGGCATCCTATCCACCCAAGATTTCAAATGAGAACCCAATGTTTCACAACCAGACTGGTTCCTTCATCAGGGGTCACAGCGGGCAGTTTGCGGTGCAGCTTTGAATGGTCACCTCCTGTAAAAGACCTGAGCTGGTTTCAAAATGTCGGGCTCTCAGTAAAAATCTAGGTAGGAGACAATGCCCTCATTTAACCTATAAGTTAAACCCAGACCAGATGGGCCATTATGTTAAGTGTTTATGCATTGTTTCCAGCAACGAAATTCAACTGAGGTTTGTCGCAAACTTTTAGGTCTGCGACGAAAATTCAATTTGCCTGCTAGCCACAACACCGTAACTGACACGTCTAAAATTGGGCCAAACGAAGTGGAAGACGCTACTTCAGCCATATGGTAATTTAGTAAGTGTTCTTGAACCTAGCAAGCAGGTCAAAATCAGCAAGATCCAAGAACCCACAGACTACTAAAGCGAAAAGAGCCAGAACTTCAGAGCATGACAATGTTTCCATTTTTCTCAGCTTGCTTATGATAGCGAGCATTACCCTCCTGTACTAGTACCTCCCAACACCAACTAGCCTAGCAATGTCACCTGCAGTGTTACAGACTCAGGCTTCCAGATAACTGAAGCTACAGATATTGCCACACCTTGTAGAACCTAGTGCGCTTACTAACGCAATATAAAGCATTAACTTCATGCCTGTACCTAACCTGCATTTCCACTCTTGCTGCCGTTACAGATATTGCCACACCTTGTAGAACCTAGTGCGCTTACTAACGAATATAAAGCATTAACTTCATGCCTGTACCTAACCTGCATTTCCACTCTTGCTGCCGTTTCCGTTTCTCTCACTTTCAGCGTTCTTTGTTTTAATGCTTACATGTGCATTGGTGCGTAGCTGTATTTTCTGCCTTGTTTGTACTCTGTGCTCCATGCACTAATGTTTTCAGCCCCTCCCCTCTATAATGCTTCCTGTAAGCGATGAGACTACTAATAAATAACTAAATACCAGGATGACACATCCGATTTCTAGCTGGTCAAGTTACATCTTTATGCCCGCTCCCCACAAAGAAATGGGCAGCTCTACAATGCAGTCCAGCCAAGCAAGCTAGTGGCTCACCTGGGCGACGCCCTCATCCCAGCCACGGATGACTTCCCCCTTGCCAATGCGAAACTTGAAGGGCTTGCCCCTGTCCCGCGACGAGTCAAACTTGGAACCGTCAGCCAGGGTGCCTGCATGGAGCATGCAACACGTCACCACCTCTGCATGACTCAGTCTTGAGGGAACTGAATCGGCCAGTAAAATAAATGCGCCAACTGCGCCTAAGTGAAGGAATAGACTGTGACAGAACATGCGCACCGGGCAAAGAAAACACGTAGTGGACTGAAAAACTAAACTATGTCGCATAGGCAGCACACAAAAAGCTAAGTGCACGATACTGGAAGCAACCAGAATGAACCCGTATCCCCAATCTCATAATGCCAGGATGCTGCTCCTTCACTAAGAAGTGAACACAGCAAGCACACAACATCAATCATGTAACTCTTCTTGCATGTTCTCAGGTTCTGCTACCTACACTCACACACTTCCATTGCAGTAGCTCTAAATTTGCATGTTCTTCTGTATAACCCACACAAACAAGGCTCACAAGCTCCACTCAAAAACCACTACAAAAGTTATATTTCAGGGTACAGAGAACTGAACAAACGTGCCACAGAAATTGCTACAACAGCACTTCGAATAACTAATAGGGCAGAGGTTCAGGTAAACCCCACAGGCAATGTAACTAGTCCAGGAATGTTTAACTCAATTGCTCTTATGAATATGGGAGTCAATATGGTGCACCTGGAACAAGGGCATACCGAGAAATGAGGTCACAAAAAAAAAAAACTTGCTGCTTCCTGTGCCTTCTGATAGACGAGCAACTGAAGCTTTTTTTTTTTCTTTTCGCGTGGCTGCTATGAACGTTTGATATTTATGTGCCCAACAATAAACCAGCTGTGCAATCCTTACTTGCGGCCAAGATGCCCTCAAAACAAAAGAAAGCTAAAGCAAGATTAGCTGGGCCACACCAGGAACCCCTGCCAAGTGAGGTAATGTAGATTAAGGTCTGGTTAAACATAACAAGATTGACTTGTGTATTTCATGATGATGAAAACGAATCTTACCTGTATAATGCACCACCACTGTCTGGCCTGCCTTAGGGAATGTCTGGCCTGCACAGGTAACAAGATACAGTCGAATCACACAAAACCAAAAAGCTGGAAAGGCACTATTTTCCTGCTGAATGGCAATTATTTGCAGAAAACATTAATAAACACAGCCCTTTCTCAAGCTATCAGTACTACCGTTAAACTACTCGTGAAACGAACTCCTAAAGGTCTCCGATTAGGCTTTACGTCACTTTCACGCCAACTTTCTAATTTTAGTGCCCGGTGCAAGATGCCTAAATGGGCGTGCCCCCAGTGCACTTACACTTAATAATTCCTCCAAGTCGGCGGCGCAACGTTTTCAGGTGAGGCTATTTCGAGACTAAACGCGGTGCAGAATTTTCCAGCATTCGCCGAGCACAACCGATCCGATGAGCGAAGCACAACGCGCACGGTATTTCGTCCACGAAGATGTTGACGTATTTACGACCAGCGAACTAAGGCCGTTTGAGCTTCCAAATTAACGTAGTTCTCTCTTGCAAAAGCCGATCGGCGCTTCGTGTCGTTAGACACAACACTAGCAAAGCGGAACCAAATGTGTGTCGCCGGTTCTCTAGCCCTCCGTCATGGTCATGGAATTGCCAACGCTCATCCAACTATCACAGCAGGGGTACGAGTCAATATAGCACCACTTAAACTGGCGAAAACCGCTTTCTTTTATAGTATTTCTGCCGCAGTTGTAGTCGATTCATCGGCAACAGTACTTGCCATAAAAGCGACCCGTAAGTAACAACGTATAATCTTAACTACAGCTTGTCTGCTATGAGCGCTTCAAGAATGCCACGACCTGCGTCAGAGACAGATCGCGAGGAAAACAATCCACAAAACGCGCTACGAAGTGCGTTTTTCCGCACGAACGTTACAACTACCCCGGCGATTCAAGCGGCACAATGGAATCCGCCGTGCCTATGCACGGGAAATGCATTGTCTAAGCCGCTGTCACGCGATCCGCTCGAAGGGACCCAGTACCCTTTGGCACGTTAGACACCTAACGCCGCATTTCCCCGAATGCCTGCCATTTGTCACGATCGCCGGTACCCCAACCGGCGGAACCATGGTTGGACCCCCCGACTCCCCAAAACCGGTAGCGGTGTGTAGCTGCCTCAAAACCCGCTGCTCTGCGGAGCGTGTATTGAAGACGTGTGAAAGCAGGATTCAGTAGGTCCGGTCGCAGAGAAGAGCGGTTCGATACTTGAGCGCCTTGACGGCGGTTCCATTGGGCGGGCCAGGCCTCGTGGCGTCCCCGGCAGCCGCAAGCGCCATGTTGGCGTCGCAGCACAATTCGCCGGCAGCCGCAAGCACTCACCGTCGCCGGGAGAAATGGTCTGCACTTCAACGCCCATGCTGACGCGGAAGGATTCACTCGAGCGCGAGCACTACGAAGACTGCGCGGAACGCCGATAAGGCCCACAAGCGGTCGGCGGCGAGCTGCTGCCCCAAGCTGCGAATGCGGTGGCGTAGTGAACCAATCAACAGTAGAGTCACTGGAAAAATCAACAGGCGCGGAATGCCAAAACGGATAGAGTAGTGCACGCGAGAGGGTACTCACTGGCTTCGAGCTCTGCTTTATGTTCATTCTTCTACAGCAGATGCTTCTGTTACGGGTGGCGCTGCAGTCGCCAGTGACAAATTTGGTAGAAAGCTTCGAAAGGTTGGCTGCGTGTTAAACAAAAACTTGAGAGCGTATTCTTTATAAGAAAGGGTTAATTAAGTACGTGAAAAGAGCTCTAAGTAAAGAATAAGGACCAAAAGTTTGAATGTTTTTCTTTGCTTTGCAAAGGTTGACAAATGCAAGACACCAGAATGGGCAGTAAAATCCAATAATTGATGTGCTGTGCGATGTCAGTGCACGTTTAAGATCCCCAGGTGGTCGAAATTATTCCGGAGACCTCCACTACGGCACCTCTTTCTCTCTTTCTTCTTTCACTCCCACCTCCCTTCACTTGCGGCGCGGTTCAGGTGTCCGCCGAGATAAGTGAGACAAATACTGCGCCATTTCTTTTCCTCAAAAACCAATTAAGGCGAAATCCTTTAATGTCTCATCGTTGTAAGCAGCAGTTGTCGACAGAAATGTCACGCTTTTCAATTGGTCGAAACGCTCGTGACGTCACAGTGTGCGAATTTCAAACGGGGCCAATTGTACTTTGGTTAGTAATGGATCCAAGTAAGTGAGAATCAGCTTAGTTAATTGCTTAATTATCCAATTAGCCTAATTAACTTTTCTGGTCACGCCATATAAATACATAAAACTGAGTAGGAAATTCGTCGAGCTCGGGAATCAAACCCCCGTCTTCGCGGCGTGCGAGACGAGCATGCTATCCACTCCGCCATGTCAGCTTTTTTTTTTCTTTATTGACTCCGCCATGTCAGCTCGAAGGTTTGGAATGAACAAAGGCGCGTCTAGTGAATACGGTGTCTTCGCTCACTCCCATCCTCCTCCCTTCCCTTCCGGCGAGGTTTAGGTGTCCACCGAGATATGAGAGACAGATACATTTCCTTTCCTCAAAAACCAATTTACCGACGGGCAAGGCGTACAACGAAATGGGCGATGGCAGAGCCGTGGGCGATGGCATTCTATGGACTCCCTGGCAGCGTTGCAAATCGCTGTCGCGTTCCACTCTTAGAGGCGGAGCTTAACATCTTAACCACACATCAGTGACCACACTTTAGGTCAAAAAAGTGCCCCCCTGAATTTTGACGGGTGTCCACCGAGATATGCGAGACAGTTACTGCGTAATTTCTTTTCCTCAAATACAATTTTCATTTTCTTCATTACGGGCCCTCTTTGCCTTCTTTCACTCCCACTTCCTCCCTTCCTCTACGGTGTGGTTCAGGTGTCCACCGAGACGACAAAGAATTCTGCGCCGCCGCGGTGGCTCAGTGGTTATGGTGCTCGGCTGCTGTCCCGAAAGACGCGGGTTCGATTCCGGCCGCGGCGGTTGAATTTCTTTGGAGAAATTCTAGAGGCCCGTGTACTGTGCGATGTCAGTGCACGTTAAAGAACCCCAGGTGGTCGAAATTTCCGGAGCCCTCCACTACGGCGTCTCTCATAGCCTTAGTCGCTTTGGGACGTTAAACCCCATAAACCAAACCAAACCAAGAATTCTGCGCCATTTCCTTTCTTCAAAAAGCGTTGCGTTCAAAGGGCAAGGCATCGCGCCGAACGGGTGGCGGCGTTCCGTTGACTCCCTGGCAGCGCTACAACACGCTGTCGCGTTCCACTCCTAAAGGCGAAGCTTAAGCGTCATTAATTAACAGTTAATTGGTATTCAGGCATCAATCAGTAATTAACCATTAATTAGTCATTTGTCATCACTTAGGAATTGGTACTCAATTATATGTGACGCCACCAGTGCCACAGAGGCAGTCAAAGTGGTGCGGAAAACGCTTTCGCTTCTACGCACTTTAGACAGTCAAAGTGCCCCCTGAGTTTTTTTAACCGATTTATTTCCGCACAACGCTGTCTTGTGTTGATTACCTCGTAGGTGCTGGGGTGTAGAAACTTTTCGAAACATATCCGGATTCCAATCTGACTTCAGTAGTTTGCAAGTAGTGGGTCCTTCAATGTGCTTACAAGTTCAAAATCCCACTTAAAGTATACTTTCTTGAATTTTAAGGCCATTAAACCTACAACTGCCTACTCAAATATGAAAAGCCAGATCATTTTTAAAGTACTGAATTAATAAAATTGAAATTGTGTGCACTGGAAATGGTATTCAAATGCTTTTCTACATCTGAACAAACCAGGAAGAGCATGCTATGGATGTGTAAATTGATACCCAAATTTGGTACAGAAAAAGCCCATCATGCTCTAAACATTTATAGTTGTATAGAAATTTAAAAAAGCAATAGGTAATGATGAGCCATGATCCGCGGCTTCCTGTAGTACTCTGCTGACCAATTATAGCAGTGAACAAAATCAGTTTTAATGCCTGCATCAAACAAGCCAGAAGCATCAAAATTCTTGATCTTACAATTTCATCTACTATCTAGCCTCTTGTTTAAGTAATAAGAAAAGCTTTAAACTTTCTGCCACACAGGAATTCTGTTTGGCAGTCCTGAATGTGGGCAGAGCTACACTGCAGGCTTTAGCTGTAGCCAACTACAGTCAAGCAGCATAAGTGCTGTCTACCATATGTACAAGGTATATTGTGATCAGATTCACATTTACTCAAGCAGGTACTGCACCCCCAAGAAAAGCTTTCTCACTACACCATATCTTCGTGGACATTCACCACAGTACTCCCAAAAACACTATAAGTAGGATACAACTTAAAAAAAACAGCAGTTTGCAAAAACAACCCATGGTCTGCGGAGTCCTTGCTACTCTGCTGACTAATAATAACAGTAAACAAAATCAGCTTCCTGAAGCTCGACTATATCAAACAAGTCAAAGGCGTCAAAATTCTTGAGCTTGTAATTTCGCCTGGTGTTCAGCTTTTTGCTTCGGTAACAAGAAAAGCTTTAACAGCAAACTACATTTTGACACGGAAGAATTTAGTGTGGCAGTCACTGGAGACTTAAGTTGTATTCGACTTGAGCAAAAATGAAGACAGAATTTTGTAAACAGTGCTTCAAGGTACTTTCAAACAGAACAGGCAGTGAATGCCCTATCAACTTTCTTAATCATACGATCGACTGGGCACAGTTCTGATGATGCACAGAACACACAGCAAGAGCCAAGAAACATTCATGTTTATTAAATACTGCCAGCACTGGCAAAGTAACATGTTCTCACCATGCTTGGCACAGAGAACAGAAATTCCATGATCGTTTCCGTGGTCCATAACGAATCCTCTATACACACGAGGCAAACATGCCATAAAAAGCTGATAGACTCAGAGGCCAAATGTGTAGATGATCTTTGAATTATGAGAACGTGAAAAAGTTTTCCAAGAGTTTAGGCAGCCGCCGTTTCCTCTATGTTCAGGTGAGTGATGAACCGCAGCCGACGTTGAAGAGCTGGTCGCAGGTTACGGATGCTCCTCTCGATTTCGGTCTTGATGGAGTCGCCGGTGAACATGTACTTGATGTGGTACCTTCACCACACTCTCGTCAAGGACAAAATCCGAATGCAAAGAGCCAATCTATCTAGAAAACTCATGCAGAAATTTCGAAATATCTAAAAAGAAGCCTGTTGGCATGCATTTTGGTTTTTCACAAGTTCCATGGCTATAGACCTCCTCCATGTTTGCAAATAAGCGAGGTGGCGCTGCAGTCGCGAACGGGCTCGTGGTAGGCAAGAGGCAAGGGAGTGGCGTCGAGTTGAGGTGATGCAGCGTCGGTTTTCAAGGCTTGAAGGCGCGTTTTGAGTTTCTGAGAATCATAACAATGGTTGATGCTTTCAACTTAGTATTCCTCGAAGTACACCGGCTCGCGTTGGCCATGTACGGCGTATTTCGCCACAGTGTATTGTATTATGGCTAGAAAGCGTTTCTGCCGTTGGTTTCTACCCTAGGCATTGGATACAGTAATGTTTTTGACACTCTGCACTAGCAAGAATGATTTTACATCCGGACAGTGGTGAGGGAAGTACTGGCGTTTTTTTGGCAGAGCCGACGTGCGCTCACCGTCTGTTGACACACATGTCGAAAATTGGGGAATGCGTCGATCGTGTCCCGATCTCATCTGTCTCGCGTAACCGCTGTTTTTAGCCGTCAGATCAGGCACCAGCCAGGGCGACTTCTCCCCTTCTTAAACTGTCGATTTGGTTAAAGTGAAAAGTTTGGATTCCTGATATTATATTCCTTCCTAGCCCTGGGTCTTCTGTTTGGTTACGAAAAATTATAGCAAAATATTCAGCAGAAATTCATGAAATTACGGTTTTTAGATCTGTGGTCGTCCAAAATTGTGAGGTAATGAGTTTTCTGATGGTCCTGGCACGTCGCGAATTCTGCGGGTTTCCGACGACGGAGCACCACAATGGTAGTATCACTACGAAGAACAGGGATCAGAGGTTTCGTTGATTCCAGTGCCGCATTTTCTTTGACCAAAACGAAAGCGAAGAGGCCATAAGCAAGGGAATACACTTAAAGGTTTTGTGATCTACCACATTTTCTGATTGGCATCGCTCACCCCTGAGTAAATTTGTAACGAATGGAAATAGAATGATTGTATTTGTCGCGAACGATTCCAGAGACGTTGATGAATGCAATAAATCTCTCGATTTTTTTCCTACAGGAGCAGTAGTATGCTAGTTATATTTATAAGAAAGGTACTGAGAATCTAAAAAAAGAAGTACTAATACCGCCAGCATAGAGAATAGGCCTTTGGGAACATGCTGGCATAAAAAATTTCCGCACTTTCTACTTAAGAATTCAAGACTCAGGGTGACTTGACGAGGGTGCTAATTGTAATTATCCAAGAAATTTACCAGGTATAGCTGAAAATAAAATGCATTACTGAAATTAGCAGAGCAATTTCATATTTGCACCAAATTTGGTTACATATCTCATGCATCAATAAAAAAAACACTTCTTTGCCTCATCCCCTGTCAATCTTGCTACGTGCCTCTGTTGGTAGCCCGTCTGCGATTGCTTCTTTCCAAACAGGCTTCGCAATCGTGTGCTACTTCATGAAGCAGCTTATGACATATGCATGATGCAATGAAAAGCATATGGCTTTTATCACACTTAAAGTACGCTGTTCGAAGCATGCCAATGTGACCGTGCAAGATTGTCACAACTTACCAGACTTCTTTCTACTAGAATCAAATAATTATATCGGTCATGTTAAGAAATAGTTTGAAGTATGTACCAAATGCCCTAAAACACGCCATTATACGTTCGTATAGCTTCTACACACGTTAAAACATGCTGTGCGATCAACAAAATAACACACTCCTTGGTGGAGAGTGACCCTGCCGGCGCCCGTGCACATCAGCTCAAGGTGATAAATACCGTATTTACTCGCATAATAGGCGCAGTTTATTTCCAGAAAATCCGGCTCAAAGTTCGGGGTGAGCCTATTACGCGGGGTAAAATTTCCGAAAATTTTTCGACTCTCAAAATTGAACGCACCACGTAAACGCACTCGTGTACGGGCTGCACCCCGTTTTCCCGAAGAAAATATAAAAAAAAAAAGATCCGTGTAAGGTCCGCACCGAAACTTTCCACGACCTACGCAGGAATAGCCTTCGGAATGCACGCGCCGAGGCCTCTGCGATCGGCTCCGGCTGCGTGCAACGGGCGCTTGATCGCGGAGGCCACACACGCGCACAGGAGCTTCCAGACGCCACCCACGGAGGGCGCCCGATTTAGAGCTTATCATCATCATCAACGTTTTCCTCCGCCGCGCAGCGAGCTTTCGCTATCCATATCGCCATCAGCATCTCCAGCTCGTTTTTTTTTTTTGTTTTTTTTTGTTGCTGTCAAGTGCCGGGATCTGCGGTAGTGCGATAGTTCATCGTGGTTTATGGCTTTGCCGCGGAGCGTTGCTGTTTTAGCTCGACGGCCAAGCACCTTAACAGCTACACGGCTAGCGTGCGGCAGGTCGGAAAATACGACATGGCCGAGAAGTGGGGCAGTTGCGACTGCGGCGTCCCTAAATTTTCGTACGCGACTCCAAGCGCCGAGGTTTTCGCGGGCCTAAGTCGGGAACGTTTCCGGCTGGAGATGAAGCTTTCCAAACAGACGCTTAAAGTGAGCATCCCTGAAAACTGTGTGCGGCTGTTCTACGTGATGTCGTTGTACGTGTTGTGGGTCCGCAGCGGCACTAGTGAGGACTAGTAGTCAGTTCAGCAAAAGCTTTGTTAAAATAAAGACTGGGGAGCGGGGGGGTGGCGAGGTGTCGGCTTGCAATCGAGTAAATACAGTACTAATCACAGTGCCAAGTTCGGGGTGCGCCTTTTATGCGCGGAAATAAAAAAAAATCTGATTTTTCGCGCCCAAACTAGGGGTGCGCCTATTATGCGAGTGCGCCTATTATGCGAGTAAATGCGGTACGTGCGCAGCTACATACATGCTTTTTCTTTTCCTTGCACAATTTTAAGCGTACCATGCAGTTGTTCAGATGAATGAGCACGGCAATTTCCCTGCTATAAAGTACGTTGACTGGCAGCGCCGGTCAACACCCAGACTTCACGCTTTTAACACCGCAGCCCGTTTCCCAATGCGGTATTTATATGCGAGAAACCTATTAAGGCTATTCTAATTTTCCGTCTTAGGATACTACGCGGATGCAACAGCGACGCAGCTGCTCAGTACATGCTGCTTTTGCTGTGCGCAGCCACGATGCAGCCGCCGGTAGCTGCGGCAGCTGCGGTAGGCACGGGCAGGCGGAACCTGTTTTGCCTACCACGCAAAGTCGCTACTACCATCAGCGCCATCGCATCTCCGTGACGTCGCGGGGTGAAGGAGGTCTATATGTACTGGGAGTTACATGAGGCACATAGAAAAAAAAACGCAATCAGTGGGGTGATTTCACTTATTTCACTTGTGCACTTATTTGTTCCTTTTATCACGACCTTGATAAAGGTGTACCCTCAGTGCTGCAGTCTGCAAAAAGCAACATTTAAAAGTTTTTACTGCTGTATTGAGCAAATATGGGCTGATCTGAAAGAGACGCCTTGCTTTGACACAGCGTACTGAATCTAGTTTCGAGCACAGACATTAAAACATTCATGTGCATAAAAGCGACAGGAAATCAGCACACTGCTAACGCTATGGAAAAAATATTTTCCTACATATGAGGGGCAAACAGATGCAAACGCAAATGTGTTAACTGAAAAATAAAGAAGAATGGAAAAAAAAATACACGGAAAAAAGGGACATGCACACACTATTGGGGACAAAAGTGTCCACGATGCATGAGTGACTACTGAAGCCAATAACTACATGCTGTCTGTTGCTCTCAGCTATTAAGAACAAAAGGGGTGGCCAAAAATACCTTCTTTTCGAAGACAGCTTGTGGCATGCGAGTTGCAGAAACAAGTTCAGTGCAATATCCACTGTCAGTAAATAACGCTGCAAGTCTGATGATGCTATAATGAACTGCTTGATGGTGATTATATTATATTATATTATATTAAAATAAATATGCATTTATACACTTAGTACTTCTAGCTGCAGCACTTCTTAATAAGACTGTGAAGGTAGCAGGCACAAATAACGACACTGATGCAAATGTAGCTGCAAATATCTGAGAAAAGGATACAAGAGGTCGGTGATCTGATCAATGTAGTTCAGCTGCTCACAGTGCTTATCGACACTCTCCAGCATTTCATACAATTCCATTGTGATCTGGAAAGAAAAGGAAAAGATTTTAGACAATAGATGCAGCTTCACCAGGACAAACATGCAAGAAAAAAAAATCAGCTTGTATCCTTTTGTGCACAGTAATCATCGCAGTCATCGACAGTGAATAATGGCAAGACACTATTACCACGAGTGCGAGCATTCAGAAGAAACAAGGGAAATCAAGTGAGTTGAAAAGGAATTCATTTTTGATGAGAGGTCCTTAATCAGCATAAGCCATAGTATTAGCACTTCGGTTAGTATAGATTGAAGTTCAAAGGAAATCAAGTGAGTTGAAAAGGAATTCATTTTTGATGAGAGGTCCTTAATCAGCATAAGCCATAGTATTAGCACTTCGGTTAGTATAGCCTGAAGTTCAAGGGAAATCAAGTGAGTTGAAAAGGAATTCATTTTTGATGAGAGGTCCTTATTCAGCATAAGCCTTAGTACTCTTCACTTCGGTTATAACCTGAAGTTCAAGGGAAATCAAGTGAGTTGAAAAGGAATTCATTTTTGATGAGAGGTCCTTATTCAGCATAAGCCTTAGTATTAGTACTCTTCACTTCGGTTAGTACATATAACCTGAAGTTCATGAGAGAAAAACCTCGAGTTGTCTATGAGAATTCATTTAGATCATAAGCAAAGCCTCATTAGTCAAGAGTTGGCATGTTTAAAACCGCTGACATGTTCAATTATCAAGAGTTGACTGTACCTCCACTTTGAGGCGGTAAAGAGTTTGCTTTAACTACCACACTGCACACTGATTAAGCCAAATTACAAAACAAGAACGAGGAGAGATAGAGGGCGTGCACACTGACGTCCATGACGTTGCGTGACCTCTCGCTGCCCATGCGCTGGAAGAACGGAGCCACCAAATGGCACAGGAAGAGGAACTGCTCCTCGGTCTTCACCACAGGCTTGAACCGGTCACGCATGATCCTGGGAAACAGGAACACTGGCTTAGAACAACACCTTCCCCTTTCAAAAAAGCCGAAAACGGAGGCCTGAACAACTCAACCATTCAAAAAGAAAAAAGAACCAAAGCTGCAAATATTTGTAAGCCTCAATGCGCTTACCTGCAAGCGCAAAGTACGCTGACAGCATTACCTAAATTCAAGCAAGTCCCTCAATGTTGTTGTCCTTTCTTCCATTCATGACCGTGGCCATTTTTGTTTTTTGTTTTTTTCCCAAATTTGCATACAATGAATTTAGATGGTTCAGAGCGGATTTTGCTAACAATACTGAATGTCACTGCTCACATAGCACCTCTACGTGTGAAAATTCAAAGTGACATCATTCCGACTGCTCTGTACTAATTGCACTGCACAAACACAAGAACATGAATAAAATACTTGGCATTATGACAGACACCATGCCAAAGGTCTTTTCCGAGGGTGTTATTCTTTCTGTAGTTTTAATGCTTATTTTATGTGTTAAAGAGGACAGACAGAATGCACTTCAGAGGTGGAAGGAAGCATATGTAAATTGTGTATATATCAGATATGTGTCACTCTCATACTACTCCCAATGGGCACTGAACGTCCCTTGGACGTCCTGGAATGTCCCCAGGACGTCCAGGGGAGGTTCAGTGCCCATTGGGACTCTCTCATCTGTAAATAAACTGAGATGTTCCATCTCTAGGCGTATGTTACATGCAGCCCATCGCCTTTGATAAGCTAAACATGTCTTCTTTTTTTTTTTTCAGTGCACTGCGCCTAATGCAAAACAGCCAAAATGATGAAAACCAAACAGCCCAATTTGCACTCCCCAAACCCCCTCCATCAAATGTAATTTTGACATGCGTAGTGTGCTCTGTGCGTAATAGTCAAGAGCTGATCAAAAACTAACCAGTCCAACTAGCTGTGTTTTGAAGAGCAACAACCTTACGGTGCATGAGGAAACAGCCGCCACTCTTGCGGCTCCTACTAACGTGTACAGCGACGTACCAGCTAGAAGATCAGAAGGCTGTACTGCCAGGCGTGCTTCTGTTTCTAATTTATTACAAAACTTCGGCGCCAAACAAAATTCTGAGACTGCTGTAAGAGAGGAAGTGACTTTTCAACTGCAGTCACAGATTCTATGAATTAACCTTGCTGCTGGGTACACTCATGGCTATTTTCCGCTTTTCCAGCTACCTTCTAGTTTGTCGATTCGCCTCTCAACACCTTTCAACACCTCCAAAACCTGCTTCCAAGTACAGTCTTTGTCAAAAGTAACCAGGCTGCATGGTTTGCTTCTAGCTTGTATAGTGGAGCCCTCGTGGGTTTCGTTAAGATCAAAAGGTGCTGGAAGATAAGAAGACCCCCAGTCCTTACCTTTAACGACCATTTCAGCTTCAGCGAAGCTGTAAGAGCTCCACTGCATGAGCTAGAAGTAAACCATGCAGCCTGGTTACTTTTGACAAAGACTGTACATTGACAATTAGGTAAGTTCTACTGGCTACTAAACCTGGTTCTCTAGCTTTTTCATCAAAAATCACTGAGGTCAGACAGTGAGCATCTGGAACACACAATGAGCCGGCCCTTAATGTACCCACAGGTTCACAACACATCAGTGACCCTCAACAACCCAACAGCAATAACTAACAGACAAACAAACAAAAAAAACAAACAAACAAATGGGTACACCAAACAGAAGGTCAAATGTTTTAGGGGAATCCCCCAAGGTGGAGTAAATTTGTAATAAGGGAGTAATTACTAATTGGCATCCACCCAAGCGCAGCCATACGGCTACAAAGGAAAGCTATACAGCTTTCTCAGAAACTTTGTAGTTAAAGAAATTCCTCCTGGTCCGGGGTTCGAACCCGGGACCACCGCTTCACCGGAGCAGTCGCTCTACCAACTGAGCTAACTGGGACGGCAAGCTTATGGTAGGGCGAGAGCGAATTGATCAATAACTCGAAGTGGGAACAGTGTTGGTCAAATGTTTTAGGGGAATCCCCCAAGGTGGAGTAAATTTGTAATAAGGGAGTAATTACTCATTGGCATCCACCCAAGCGCAGCCATACGGCTACAAAGGAAAGCTATACAGCTTTCTCAGAAACTTCGTGTAGTTAAAGAAAAATTCGGCCTGGTCCGGGGTTCGAACCCGGGACCACCGCTTTACCGGAGCAGTCGCTCTACCAACTGAGCTAACCGGGACGGCAAGCTGCAGGACGGCAAGCGGCAGGACGAATTTTTCTTTAACTACGAAGTTTCTGAGAAAGCTGTATAGCTTTCCTTTGTAGCCGTATGGCTGCGCTTGGGTGGATGCCAATGAGTAATTACTCCCTTATTACCAAACAGAAGGGTACCCACTGTGGAATCTGGCTAATCTGGCCAATGCTGGCGTGGTACCAGACGGCGTGCACCAGCGCCATGAGGTAGCAGCACTGCACCTCGGTGATGCTGCTGTGGTTGGACGAGAAGCTGAGCAGCTGGAAGATGCTCTGGTTGCTGCCAGATGGCGTCGCCAGGTAGGGGCCTTGCAGGGCCGACAGGATGCGGTCGTTGAGCACGGCCCAGTACGGCTCCTGGAGACAGAACATGCCACAAGGCGCATAGTATAGAGTCGAGTGAGGCAGCACGATATACAGTGGAACCTCGATTATACGTCCCCCGGTCATGCGACGACCCGCATTTTACGACGAATTTGTGCGGTCCCGGCAAAACCCCCATAGAGACAATGCATTAAAAACCTCGGTTATACGACGCAAATTTTAGAAGGACCCCGCTTCGTACGACGGCTGGCTCGTACCGTCCGTCAAAAAAGGCCGTCAGCAAACGCAGGCCGGGATGTACCGTATTTTCGCGATTCTAAGCACCCCCCCTATTTTCGGAAAAAAATTTCTGAAAAAAAAAAAACTGCATGCGAATCTAAGCACCCCCGTTTTTGCGCGGAAGAGAGCGTTGCCGAGGCCGCCAAGTGCACTTGCTCTCTTTTTCGTCGAGCCTGTGCAGTCGGAGTCCCAAGGAGGCGCGGCCTGCGTGTTGTCGTTGCGACTGAGAGAAGGATGAAAAGGAAAGCGCACGGGCCCGCCTACTGGCGTGAGCCAAGCCACCACCACTGCCGAGGAGAGTTAAAAGATCAGAGGAAAGATAAAGAGAAAAGATAAGACGCGCGTCCCAGCAACAGATGGGTCTGCAGGAGCCGACGCTGATGAAAAAACAGATAAGCGGGCGAGGCCGCGCTCGCCCAAGCGAGTACAGCGGCGTCCACGGCGCTTTTTGTAATGGAAGTAATGGATGCTTGTGCCCCACGATAAAACTTCCGAAGTGGACAACGATGCAGAGGTTTGCGCTCCCATTCCTAGTTATGCGGACGTGTTGCAGAGCGTCGACAACATCCGGCGCTTTGCTTGCGCGCGCGACGATGTTGGCGACCTACTGCCAGACGTGGCAGCCCTTGAAAGAAAGTTGATGCGCCGAGGTTAGGCAAAGGTGCAAAAAAAAAAAAAATACCGATATTTTTAAACGGTAATAAAGATTTTTTTGCAAATCTGTTTCAAACAAATGCTGGGTTTTGTCTTTTTTAATCTGATTGGCGTACTTGCCGCGGGCTTGAAGCCGGTCAACAGTTTTCGGCGCAAGGCCGAGCGCCACTGGCCGCATTCTTTGATTTTCGATTATACGACACCCGGATTATACGACGGTTTCGCGCGGTCCCCTGAACGTCGTATAATCGAGGTTCCACTGTATAAACAAGACAAAGGAATTAAGACGGTACAGCAGAAAATAAAGAAGTCAAAACTGTTGAATAACCTCAACAAATAGGGTACTTCACTTTTCATTGTCTCTATAATTAAGAATGTAATTTTGTTCATGCTAGCAAAGTTTGCACTGCTGCAATATATATATTCTGCAGACTATCAACACATCAGACCTTACACAGAGCTTACATGCATAATGCGTGTTGTGTTGGGTTTAATGGCGCATAAGCTGCTAAGGCTATCATGCGCCAAGCTCATAAATGCATAATGCACGCGGGAAAACAACTCTTAATTCTGTCAGGAAAAAAGAAATGGAAGAGGTCACGTTTTTCTATTAAACACCGCAGTTGATGTTATTCGATGCTGCTGTATTCTGAAGGCTGCCCCACTAGTGTATGGAGCAATAACAGGACTTACGGGGAGTGCAGTGAGGATGAGTCCGATGGCATTCATCCAGTTCTCAATGCTGCCACGTGGAAGCACAGTGTGTCTGGAATAAAACAAAACATTAAAATTTTTTTAGGAACTCAGCAATGCATAAACAGACTACACTCGCCTTTTCTGAACTCAAAGTAACGACCATCTACCTAGAGCCAACTACTACAAAATTTAATTCGGCGAAATGAGCCAATGGTGGCAAATTTCAGAACTGAAATAGGGACAGAACGCTCACGAACACATGTGGCTTCAGAAAGCAGCTGCCTGCAGAAGTGGTCACCTTTGAGGAGCTAACAAATCACCAGGTTTTATGCTGGCAAATGAGTGAGAGGAAGAGGCCATTCTTACAAGAAATCACATTACGAGTGGCAATTTGAAAGTTGGCATCGGTCTAGAACACCGTTCCGGCCACTTCCAACATTATTACACCTCTAAAACAGTTTACTGGAAAGCAAAATGTCCCGCTCAAAGCACCTAGTATAGGAAGAAAAAAAAATGTTTTTTTAAAATACAATATAATGGCGATTTAAGCCAGCCCCATATGCAAAACCAAGCCTCCTGACAAAGGTTATTGCCCACGCTATACAGCGCCTTACAATGCTGCCAGGGAAGCAATGCTAGCAGCTGTATCCTGTCAACAGACATCTGAACCACTGTCACTCTATGACGCCTGACATACCACCATTATCTCTGCACTGAGCCAATAAGGGCTGCGTATATGTGTTTAAAGGTTGAGGCACTATTCTCCAATCCTGTGGTTCTCAAATATAGGCCTGTGAAATTTTTCGAGCAACATGACGACATGCTTGCAGTTTTTTAGGTTTGCGCTCAATAAAGAAGCCCCCTGCTAAAACCCTCCTGCATAGAGAAATGTCCTTTTCAAGAGCCCTTGAAGCTCAATGCCATAGTGCAGCATCACAACTCAAGGGTGAGACGAGGAAACAAACTAACGTGACATTCTTTTTTTTTGTATTGTACGAAGGTGTCACCACACATTACAGCATGCACTACTTGCTCAAAAACTGTCAGCAACAAGAAGATCAAAGATAAATTTAAAAGTTTTGCAGATTAACATTTCAGACTCTGTGGTAGCCACAGTGATCTCGGTGAACATTCAACGCATTGTTCAACACTGACCTATTTACCTTAGATGTCCCACACTTAGCCCGACAGCAAGTACTTCTTAACGCATTATTATAACGGAAGCGCCCGTTTAGCTACAAGCTTTGCCACACGAAATGAAAACTTGATAATAGCTCAACTGTGATAATAACCAAAATTTAGCAGCACTCGCCAGCACTGCCTTTGTACATAAACAATTTCCCCCTCCACCATGCATGATGACCTTCCGATGCTCAGCGCAAAGGATGAGTTCCCAACACTCACCCTTTCAGCACCACGTCCAACAAGGCATTCCCAACCACGGCAGCAGCAACAGGCAGTGCCATGAGCTCGATGCAAGTCACGTGCAAGGCATGAGCGGCCGAGTTGGGAAACTCATTGAAACGCCAGTCCGTGTGCGGGAACGGAGACCTGCCGGCCACGGCTGTTCGGGCGATCCGTCGTTAGGGAGAACAACGCATCTTTTTCACAGATAGGCGCACAGCTGGAAGCCTCACGTTTGTGTTTCTTTTTTTTTCACAAGAACCAACAAACAAACTGATTTAATTCTGCCTTGAACACCGAATGCAGCAGGATCTCAGTGATACAAATCTCAAGGGGTGGCAAAAAATATTTCCACTACGAGAGTCGTATCATCAAAAAACAAACAAACCTGTGTGCCAAAGCATGAGAAGTGCATTCACGCATCTCTATTCATGGCTGAAGTGGTGAGCCTACATCAACACTTCTGTACGACCCGAACCACAGACAGAACATCCGAAGTGTTACGCAGTTTGACCTGTCCGCAGGTCAGAGGCAAGAAAAGGAGCTTAAAACTGTGCTCACTGCTAGGAAAAAAAAACACCAACAGCCAAGTACACACAAAATCTATCAAAAAGCATTCGAAGTTTTCTCATAGTTCACGCACTTGTTGAATAAGAGATAGGAGCATGTCAATCCGTGGTTCGCATTACTAAATTGTTTGTTCTTCGCAGTATGTCAACAAGAGGAAATGAAATAATTGGTGTCAGCAACACAAAAGTAACAGGCCTAGGGGTTTATTTCAACCGTTTACATTCCTGCCCTGTTTCCCTTCCCCATGCAAGGAAGCTAAGAGAAACATTTTCCTCGTTAACCTTCTCACTATTCCTTTCTAGTCTTTCCCTTACAGTCAGCCTGTCAGCGCCAGATTGCTGCTATATGATCCCAAAAAGCAAGCAAAGCTTTCATGTCACCTAGAAATCATTGTGATACCCAGCAGGTCTTAAGCTAAGAGATATACTCTATCTCACAAGCAGTTTTCAAAAGAGTGGAACCAACAGCTCTCTTCTCCAATTGGCTGTAGAAACACAACAAATGAGTCCCTTGAATATCTGAGCAGTGTAGAACTACTCTCCAACAATTAATAAAGTAACTGAATAGGTACTTCGGGCTGGTGTTTTTTAAATACAGGCAGCGTTTCAATCACAGATTAAATTAACAGAGAAAGCTCGCACGGACACAGCTTTGCAGAGGCCTGCTGCGAAGTGGCGCACCGCCATTCGGAAACATGATGTCCACCGAGGCTGTCGTGATTCTTGTGCACCATCCGTTGAGAGTGCACTGTCTCCTAAGCAAGTGGAGCAGTTGGGCTTGAAAGTCCCTGAACCGCTTCACACCAAAAAAAAACAAGAAATGTCGATGAGCCACTAAACACCGCTTGCTGCGAAGAGAGAGCAGGTGACTACTGGTACTCCTTTCTCCCCAGAGATGGAGCCACCAGTCGGGAAACGACAGACACAGAAGAACGTTTATGGAGCGCACACCATTCTTATTGGCTCCGGTTGCCATCGCATTTAGTGCTGTAAACTACCTGTGAGGTGAAGTAAAGATCAGCTAGCGTCAAACTTAATGCAAACAGGTAAGCGCCCATTTTTAGCACAACGAACTCATCATCATCATCAGCCTGACTACGCCCACTGCAGGGCAAAGGCCTCTCCCATGTCTCTCCAACTAACCCTGTCCTTCGCCAGCCGCGGCCACTGTATCCCCGCAAACTTCATCTGCCTACCTAACTATCTGCCACCCCCTGCTACGTTTGCCTTCTCTTGGAATCCACTCCGTTACCCTTTAGGACCAGCGGTTATCTTGCCTTATTCGCATTACATGCCCTGCCCAAGCCCATTTCTTCCTCTCAATTTCAACTAGGATGTTATTAACCCGTGTTTGTTCCCACACCCACTCCACCCGCTTCCAATCTCTTAACGTTACACCTATCATTTTTCTTTCCATAGCTCGCTGCGTTGTCCTTAGCTTAAGCTGAACCCTCTTAGTTAGCCTCCACGTTTCTGCCCCACAGGTGAGTACCGGTACGACACAGCTGTTGTATACTTTTCTTTTGAGGGGTATTGGTAAACTGGCATTCATGATCTGAGAGAACCTGCCATATGCGCTCCACCCCATTCTTATTCTTATAGTTATTTCCCTCTCATGATCCGGATCAGCGGTCACTAGCTGCCCTAAGTAGACATCAACTAACTACCTAGTTGGTAATGCGTCACAAGGTCTCAGCTCACCGTCAATGTTGCCCTGTCTCCCTCAAATTGCAGGAAGTGAAAATTGGAGAGTTAAAAATGTGCTCAGCAGGAACAAAAAGCCTGGCTGCCTAATTTGCAAGTTGAATACACAGTTCAGGTGCACCAGGATGGTGGCAGGCTATAGTAAGCAGCAAGAGGATACTGTCGGCCATTCTTGCGACCAGCCCAATGTAGTAGTCCAGGTCAGGGATCCAGGTTGTGTCGTCAGCTGGCCGCTGCAGGTAGCTGATGTAGGCTTCGCTCAGAGCCCAGTTGCCCGACCGGATCTCTTTCAGCGATCCTGGGGCCAGATGCAAAATGACAGCCAATATTAACAACAGTTCTGCAGGGTAATAACAATCACAGCCAATCATAGTAGCTGACGCAATTGAGATGGGCTGTTATGAGTGAACGTATAGCTGGATAGTGAGCTGTAACCTACAACTAATGGAATAGAGTCGCCGCACTGGTTGGTTAAAGCTAGTGAAGACAACAGCAGTGTCAATAATTTGGGAACATACTGCATCATGAGTGCAATGCTCCTGTGACTACCAATGCCTAAAATATGCTGGAAGCACTTCCAGTTCAAAACATTCGCTATCCCTTGCCACATTTACAAATGCAAGGCAGTCAATTTCAAGATGTATGCCAAGGGTAGTTCGAATCACTAGGAATGTCATAAGTTCAGTGTTTGTGCATTCACTGCAGAAATTGCTCTTTTATTTACCTACTGCAGTTACAAAATTTTATAAACCGCAAGGTCTTGACAACAGTTATCATTATGAATAGTTGCCTGCACAATTTAGCCTGAACACAACAGCTGCCTGTACAACCCAGGTCAGCAACACCCTTCTTAAATTTTAAATAAAATAAAACTAAAAGGCGACCAGACCTGTGATTGCGGCCACCAGCTTCTTCTTCAGGAGAGGCCTGTCCTTCAGTTTCTGCTCGTAGTAGTGCAGAGTGTTGTACAGGTACGTCAGTGGCCGGTCTGCAAAATGCAGGTTGCTGTCAGTGGCTGGCCTGAAAACTCGCAGTTTGTGACGGATATCATCTACAGTTCTGTCGGAGAACCAAACAGTGTACCTAAGAACACGGTTCCTTCCATACATATGCCGCACAGTAATACCTCCAAGTACTGATCAGATAATCCAACGGCAATAAACCACGCAGGCCACTGCTGTGCAAGAAGAAAGATTTCGTTGAGTACCATATTTTGTTGTGTATAACAACACTCCTTCCCTCAGATGAATGCAATGCCTTTCAGCCTAAAATGTGTTTGTCGACGCAACTATGCAAAGGTGGAGAGTGCGTGGCGTTGCTTTTCCTGCCACTCTGGTGTACGGTTGGCGCCACCAGTAAGGCGGCAACAACCTTGATTTTCATCTGGCGCTTGAAGCTCCACCTGAACATGCTCAAATATCTTAGCACAAGTGCAGCTGTTATACTAAGCAATAGAGTTCACTTTCAACTGAGTATTCTGTGAATGCAAATACAAGATAGCTGTCACTTGACCACACCCTGAATTGCCACACAGCATAGTAAATATGGAATGTTTTCCCCCAGGTTAAATTTGGGTTAAATCATAGACCACACGCACGGCAGAATACAGCCACTCAAAGACTGCACAGGAAATGTGCTGAAATGGGCACGAGACTTTCAACTTCACAGCAGTTTTGACACAACCATTCCTTTCATAAATTGTGAGGAAAAAAAGTTCCTAAAAGAAAACAGGAAGAAAAACTGTTTCACTGGAAAAAGTGCAGTCAACAAATGAAAGACATGCCCGAAAATTGCAGTTCTACCTCTTCACTGCAAGCCCAATGTCTTGCAGGTACAGAATAAACACGGATAACTCACGTTATTTTTGTGCACTAAAAGCTTGCTAATTTGGTCTTCAACGGTTCGGGAAAAAATGTTCTAATTATCAAATGACCTGAAAAAACTGTCAAGAACTGCTTGCATCACAGTAAATTTATTTGGTGACAGGTTGGGCAACGGTAGTTTCATTTTGAGATGGGAATAGCACGGCAGTGACTATCTGTCACATTTCCATCAATGTTTCACTGTATACAGTCGAACCCGGATATATCGAACCCGCATATTTCGAATTATTGGCTATATCGAACACACAGATTACCCCCTTGAAAATACTATGTAAAAGTATAGGACAGTTGCGTTGTATATCGAATTCCATTTTCGCCGGACATTGGATATATCGAACGCCGCGCCGCGCCCCTGGAAGGTGCGCTTTCCCCAAAGACATTCCTGTCCGGTCCTCAGCCGCCTCAGCGGAGAACATTTCCGCAGTCAGGACGGAGGTGCGTTCCTCTACCACTACGAGCGGACATACGCCACATGTGCTCCGCAGTTTTTGGGCTTTTTGGCCCGGTCAACTCAGCGGAACTGCCAAAATTTTGGTGGGAGGCGACGCAGGAAGAGAAGCGGACCACGAGGACACCATTTTCAAACCGGTGGGCCCAATATTTTTGGATTTATCCGGTCTTGAAGATCAACCTCGTGGACGAATGAGCTAAGCCAACGCTAGGCCTAGCGACTAGGCTTCACGGGCGGCGACTTCCGCGGACTCCTCGACCTCGGCAGGCGACGGAGGCAGCGGAAAGATGGCCCAGACGCAAGACATCCATGCCAGACATGAATTTTTGGCAAACCGAATTATGGAGACCCAAGAAAGAATGGAGGAAGACCAACGAGACGCCACCGCCGGGGGATCCCACGTACAGGGCCCGACGGTGAACACCCAAATCCCGGGAGGCAGCACCCTAACAAAAACAGCGCAGGCGAGTCGCAAATACGATTCGGACTCAGACTGGACAGTAGGCATGTCGCAACGGCGGCACAAGAAAATACGGAAGAGCCAGGAAGCGACGGCAGGCCACGTGACGGGGGATCCGAGCCCCTCAAGCGGAGGGAAAAGCACAGGCGACAAACAAAGCACAACCAAGCAAGGCGAGAGGGAAGGAGCGCCGAAGAGGAGACTCCCTCCCCTACCGAAAGAAGATTTAAAGGTGATCCTGAGGCCAAAGGGACTAGCAGTGCGAGAGCTGCAAACACACCAAGTGGCGCGAGCGGTGGTTGCAGCCACCGGGCATGGATGCAAGGCAGAAGACCTTATAATCCGGCTGCGCAACGGCTCAAACATCATAATCGTCAGCACGAATAAGGAAGAGACAGCCAAACAAGTCAGAAACATAGCGCAGCTCAACTTCGGTGGAAGAAGCTACCAAGTCACGGCACACGTGGCGGCGCCGGAGGGAACGCTACGGGGAGTCATCCACGGGGTAGACCCGGGAACCCCAGAAGAAGAATTAAAGGCCAACCTAAGGACAAGAACGCACGGAGTGAAGATTTTGGCGGCACGAATGCTAGGGAGATCCAGCACAGCAGTCATTACCTTCAGCGGCCCAATCCTTCCCAAGCAAGTCCTGCTCTACGGGGGAGAGATGTGGTGCTACCCATATAGACCAACGAGGCAGATATGCTACAACTGCTACCAGCAAGGGCATCGAGCAGATGTATGCCCAAACCCGGAAAGCAAGGCGTGCAGGCAATGCGGCCAAGCAAATCCGGAGACGCAACACCAATGCGTACCGAAGTGCCTCGTGTGCAAGGGCTCCCATGTCACAGGAGCAAGGGAATGCACACAGCGACTAAAATCATTCGGAGAGCTACGAGCCTGGGGTCAGCAGCAACGCGGCCGCAGCCAAGGCAGAAATGGAGGACGACGACCACGCTGGTTCCGGAACGAGGACCAGGAGAAACAACCTGACTACGGAAGCGAGTCCAGGGGACGCAGCAACAGCCGGGACCGGAGCCAGAGCCGGGGACGAGGCGAGGCGAGCCAGACCACGGCCGGCCAGCAGCAAACGCAGCAGAAGAAAAGCGGCGGAGTTAAGGTAAGCTGGGGAGGCGGCTCTCCCAAAATACTTTTTGCTCCGCACGAGGAAAACAACACAACAGACACCAAGGCAGAAAACGAAAGTCTAAGAGCAGAAATCAACAACATAAGAAAGGAGAATAGGCAGCTAAGAAAGCAGATCAGCGACTTAATCGCAGAACTACAGGAGATACGGAGAACAGGTTTCTCACCAGTGAGAACGGCAACACCACCACCACAAACTATAGAGAACCCACAAAACATGGGGGAGACAAACACGGCAGGGGAAGACCTAAAAACACTCATGCTGCAAATGCAACAACAAATGCAGCAACAAATGCAACAACTAAGCCAGAAGATAGCTTTGCAAGACCAGAGCTTCCGTAATTACGTTAAAAATCAAACAACACAGAGAACACTAAACGACGCCAGAGACCGCCTCTTTAATGAGCGGAGGTTCGGTACAGAAACCCAAGGGAACAATAGTAGCTGCAACACAGCAACATGGCAGGAGGACAACAACTAGAGATTTGGCAATGGAACTGCAGGGGCTACAGGCGCAAGCAGGGGCTCCTGCAGCAATTCATTAGCACTAGGGGAACCCCACCAGACCTAATCTTATTACAAGAAACAAACTGTACCCCAACCCTAAGAGGCTACTCATGCCAGGAAAAAGGGAAAACAGCAACACTCATTAGCGACAAAATAACAGCAATAAATCATGGGGAAATAGCAGACGCACAGCTAGAACACGTGATAACTGAAATAATTCCCAAAAGGAAAAGGAAAGCAAAAAGCACCTTTGTTATAAACATATATAGCCCACCTAAAAACAGGGGAGACTTCATCAAGCTTTTCGCGGAGGCAAAGAAACTTGCAGGGCAGAACACCCTAGTTATAGCAGGAGACTTCAACGCGAAAAGCCCGCAATGGGGCAGCAAAAAAGAGGACATAAAAGGGCGGAGCATATGTACAGCAGCAGAAAACACAGGCTGCGAGCTACTTACGGATGAGAGCCAACCCACAAGGCAAGGCAACAGCGTAAGCGTAGACACGTGTCCCGACCTAACCTTTGTCAGAGGAGCTAAACAAGCAGAGTGGGAAAACACACAGGAGAACCTAGGCAGCGACCACTTTATAATCAGAGTGGCCATTGAAGCCGAAAGCATCAGAAGGAAAATAGGCAAGGCAAGACTGACAGACTGGGACGCTTTCCGCACCCACTGCAAAAGCATCAAAGGCGACATCACGTCTTTAGAAGAATGGAGCCAACACTGAGCGCAATCGTGTTTGTCGACTAAAGTTTTTTTTCCAGCTTATAAAAGGACATTATAAAGTTGATACCTCTAATTATTTTTCTTACTCCTCAGGTTATAACACGAGACAAAGGCATGCACTAACAATCACCCCTTTGAACGCGCGAAATAACTGCTTTAAATATTCTTTTTTTCCGAGGACAATTACTGATTGGAATAAACTTAATAGCGAGACTGTTAATCAAAATTCTTTACTTCTGTTTGAAAAGTGCCTGTAAATGTTGTGAATTTGTGTGTGTTTATATGCTTGTATTTTGTTTTGTCCCACCCTGCTATGATCTGTACAAGATCGCAGTATCTATAAATAAATAAATAAATAAAAAAAACTTAAACAAATAAGAGATACATATACCAAAGAAGTTAACCGCACAGAACAGGCACCAGAGGTAGACAAACGACTCCTCGGCCTATGGGAGGCAAGGAAAAGCCTGACCAAACGCTGGAAGAAACAGAAGCTTAACAGGAAACTAAAAAAGAAGATAGCAGAAATCACCCAGCGAGCGGAAGAATACGCAACACAACTGGCTAGACAGGGATGGCAACAATTCAGCACAACACTGAATGGCACCCTAGGCACGGCCAGAACGTGCCTAGGGTGCCAGAACAAAGCAGAAAGTAACAAATCGATACAAAGACTGATCCACCAATACGAAGGGACGGAGGAGCAGTTAATCCTAGCAGTAAAAGAGAAATGCTACGGAAAAGAACAGGTGAAAGCCTACCAAGGAGAATACCAAGGGAAAGAAAACCAGGACATGGACAAACCGATAACAAGAGAAGAAGTTATTCAAGCCATAAGGGCAACGACAAAGAACACGGCAGCGGGGGCGGACAAGATCCAGAACTCGTTGATAAGAAATCTCAGCGATGAAGCGGTAGAACAGCTCACAAAATACTTAAACAAACTCTGGGAAGAGGGAACGGTTCCGAAAGAGTGGAAACACGCGGAAGTTGTTATGATACCCAAACCAGGCAAAAAACTGCAGATAGAAAATCTCAGACCTATCTCGCTAACATCGTGTCTGGGCAAGCTTTTCGAAAGAATCATCACTAAAAGAATACAAAGACACCTAGAAGACGGAGGATGGTACCCCAACACCATGTTCGGCTTCAGGGAACATCTATCGACCCAAGACGTGCTGCTTCAGCTCAAAGAAGAAGTACTAGAAACAATGCCAAGCAAAGGGGAAAACGTAGTCATGGCCGTGGACATCAAAGGGGCCTTCGACAACGTATCCCACGCAGCAATCATGGAAGGCATCAACGCCACCAACTGCGGAAAGAAAACACACGACTACGTGAGAAGCTTCCTCACAAACAGAACTGCAACGGTGGGTTTGGGAGACCTACGAAGCGAGGTCTTTCAAACACCATGCAGGGGAACTCCACAGGGCTCAGTGATATCACCAGTGCTCTTCAACATATCAATGATCACCCTAGCCAAAGAGCTCAGCCAGATACAAGGAATCAGACACGCAATTTATGCGGATGACATCACCATATGGACCAGCGAAGGCTCGCTAGGAAGCAAAGAAGAAAGTCTACAAGCGGCAGCCACCTGCATTGAAGGATACATGAAGAAGAGGGGACTAAGGTGTTCCACCGAAAAGTCCGAACTTCTCAGAGTAGGAAGGCACCCTACAGAGGCTAACCTCGAGGTGAAACTAGAAGGGCAGAACATACCGGAACAAAGAATGATAAGAATACTCGGTATGTGGCTGCAAGGTAGCAGGAAATGCAGCCACACACTCAGCCTGCTACGCAAAGCGGCGGAGCAAGTAGGCCGAATGATAAATAGAGTAGCCAGCAAAAGGCATGGCATGAAGGAAGAAGACACAATCAGACTGGTGAACAGCCTGATAGTCAGTCGAATAACATACTCACTACCATACCACGTAACCATCAAAGCTGAAAGAGAGCAAGCAGAAGCTATCCTTCGCAAAGCGTACAAGATAGCCTTACATCTACCAAGGAACACGTCCAACGAGAAGCTAATGCAACTAGGGCTAAACAACACTTTTGAAGAGCTGAGTGAATGCCAAATAAAGGCACAACTTCAAAGACTCAGCGACACAAGAACCGGACGAGCACTTCTGACTAGGTTGGGTCGGGAGACGGAGAACCATCACAACAACAGGGCAAACATACCAGACGCACTAAGAAGAAACATAAGCGTACAACCCATCCCCCGCAACATGGACCCAAACCTCCATGCCAGCAGGAGGAGAGCCAGAGCAGAATACTATGAAAAAACAATAGGGCACAGGGACAGCACGGTATACACCGACGCTTCCCCGTACTATGGTGAACGAGGACATAAAATGGTGGCGGTAGTCGTCAACCACCAGGGAGAACACATAACGAGCCTCACGGCCAGGGCATCAAATGTAGCAGAGGCGGAGGAGATAGCGATAGCCCTAGCAATGAGGGAGGGGGATAGAAAGGGGAGACCCTTGAATATTTTAACAGACTCACAAGAAGCGTGTCGAAACTACACAAAAGGAAGGGTAGGCAAAACGACACTCAGGATCCTCAGCGAGGGGACACCCTCGGGGAGGAGAGAGAAACATAACATACTTTGGATACCAGGCCACGCGGGGGTCTGGGGCAACGAAAGGGCGGACGAACTAGCTCGAGGGCTTACTATCCGAGCTGGGGGGTCACAAGCCCCGGAGGAGCTCTGGACTAGCCTAGGGGCTGGGTACTCTGAAACACTAAAGTTTATACAGGGGGCTAAGATACAAATACCCCCCACCACACAAAGAGCTAAGCAAGGAAGAAGCCGCAAAATGGCGGAAGCTACAGACAGGCTCCTTCCCCAACTTATATATACTAAGCAAGATGTTCCCGACACAATACCGCGCCACATGCCCTTGGTGCGAAGCGAGGCCAACACTATACCACATAACATGGGAATGCGACAGAAACATATCGTTCCACAAACACGACACACCAAGTGCGGAGCAATGGGAGAGCCGGCTCACCAGCTGCGAGCTAGAGGCCCAAAGGGCACTCATAGCACACGCAAGCGAGGTGGCCAGACTCAGTGGAGCCCTGGACTAGGGGACCACCCAAGGCTAAGGAGGCAACCTCAAGACTTGAAGAGAAGACTTGAAGAAGACCTCCACCGCAGGCTAAATCTTATAAATCAATAAAGTTTCTACTCACTCACTCTGCAGTCAGCAGGCGCAGGGCCCTTTTTTTTTTTTTGTTCCCCGTTTTTGCGCCCCACCGGCGCGAGCTTTCCCACTCCTCCTCTCCTCCTGTACCACGAAGAGAGAGCGCCCATGGAGACGCGCAGCGACCACACTTCTTGGGGAAAGAGAAAGAGCACATCCTGGGTCTGGGGAAAAGAGAGAGCTCAGAAAAAAAAAAAAATCTCTGCCTCTCCCGTAACCGAGAGTAGAGTAAGCATGAAATGTTTATGGGCCTAATGTCATCTCGGTGGACACCCGAACCGCACCATAAAGGAAGGGAGGAACACTCCCCCGGACAACGAACTGCAACATGGAATTTATGTGGTTTTTGCACGCGTTATTAGAAATCGGAAATTATAATTCCGTGCGTTATCAAACCCACAGCTCCACTGATATCTTGATAAACATTGAGAAGGCACTGGCAGCAGTTATTTTTTGTCTCGTTTGGAGACCAACCAGCGCTTGCATGCCGGTCGCGTAGGAGGGCTTACGGAGTCTCGTTAAATCTCGCTAAGTCTCGTACGGTGCCCGGATGTTCTCGTTTCAGAGCCCGGATGACTGGAATTCAGTGCCCGTATGAGTGGATTTCAGTGCCCGGATGACTGGATTTCAGTGCCCGGATGACTGGAATTCAGTGCCCGGATGACTGGATTTCAGTGCCCGGATATCTGGATTTCAGTGCCCGGATGACTGGATTTCAGTGCCCGGATGATGGCTCTCGGTCTCGGCGTGACGTCACTACACTGCCGACAACGGGGGCTAAAAGCATTTCATGCTTAAAAACGAAGCCCAGAGCGCCGATCTTTCTCCCTGCTCTTTCTTTTCCCTCTGTCGTTCCTTCGCAGCCGCGTTGACTGCCGCTCGCATAGGCTTCGCTCTTATCGCTCCATCTGCGCCTCGCGTGTTTTTTTTTGTGTGTGTGCCTGTGTTTCAACGCGCGACGTGAAGCAGGCCCCAGTAGCCAACTGTTTTGGCAAGGCAGGCCTTGAAGTGGCCGGAGATTAATGTCCGGAAGATTTAGATGACGATGAGTGCTTGGACGACGCGTTTCGCGACTTGTCCAATTTTCTCGGCGCCGTTCCGTCCGAAGTGACTGTTGAGGACTTTAACGCTGACAGCGAAGTTCAAGCGGTAGCTGGCGTTCAAGACGCCGACTCCAGCGACGACGAGGGCAACTGTGTTGTCGAAGAAACGCGTCCGTGCGCAGCCACTGAACTGGCGTCAGCGTTAGCCTGATTCGGCGCTGTTGCGGCGAAATGGAAGGCACTGTGCTGTCGCACCTGGACAGTCTCGAGAAGATCGAGGCCAGTGTTTTGAACTTCGTTTCCCAGGGGAAAAAGCAGCCCAAAATTAGTGATCTTTTTTTCCGCGAAATAAAGCGCTTTCACATTGCGCGCCCATACTATGTGATTCGCGGCTGTTCCAAACGGTAAGCCACAATTTGTTATGATCGGGAGTGCAGTTTTAGCCTATATCTGTATATCGAATTTTCGCTATATCGAACTATTTTCCGATCCCCTTCGAATTCGATATATCCGGGTTCGACTGTACCTACTGTCGGGAACATCGAGGCAGAACTGGGGTAAAATTATACGGACTTCCTGCAAACTTCACGGTGCGGCGCAGTGAAGCTCCTCCGTTACCACTTCACACCCATCATAAGCGGCACTGTTGCACGTGACGACACTTCACCGCACAAACAGAAAATTGGACGTGATGAGCGTGCAGTTTCAATGCATTGGAATGGAACCACACAGACGGAAGCAAAATAAACGGCTCAGTGGAGCCGAAGTAGCGAGAAAAAAAAAACGGGTGGAAGAAAACATCAGAGACATGCCAATCAGAGTCCGAGACGGTGCTATTCTGGATTAGGTTGAACCCTGGCTGACGCTGGTTGGTTTCGCAGCAAAGCAAACCCAAAACCAAGAGGTAAGATTGTCCTCAGAGACAGGGGCCTTCATCGTCACGCCTTCTTCTTCACATGTCAGAGGTGAGCAGGTGACTTTGCAGCATGGAATTCAGGTCAACGATCTCTTGCTGCGCTGTCATACTTGGACACGGCCTCTCTTTGACAGCTCATTCAAATTAACCGGTGTGAGATCCACAGCATCCAAATTAGAGAGCATTCAATGCCATAGACTTGCAAGGGCGTTGGCCGAGACGGAGCCGGCAGTTCGAATTATCTGAATTTCCGAATTAACGGGGCTTGAATTTACGAGCTTTTACCGTACAAGAAAAGATCTCAATCTGCAGCAAATTAAACGCTCTCCTCCTTCACATGGTGTACAAATGCAAGACAAGGAACGCAGCGATGAAGAGCGAACAATTTGGCGCCCACCGTGAAACTTGTACAGGCAGCCGAGGTGGTCGAGCAGAGATTCAACTGAGATGGTGGCCACTGGGAAGAGCTCCAGGAACCGGTGGATGACAATGTCCATCACCTGGACGGGGTGAAGAAAACATTAAAAATTAATAACCCTCCAATTTCTGCCTCTAGTTTATCTCTAGTGCTCTTTCTCTCCTCTTAGCAAGACCACCAAATACTGGAAGGTCAACTATGCTAGGCAGTGCTGCACATGACATGTACTCCTCATGCTCAGTTAATCACATGCCAGCAATGTGTGTTTTACTCGCTTTTTCAACATGTGCTTCATCTGATGCTCTTCTTTCATCTCATGCGGAAGATGCAAGGACAGAAGATGTTCATTCTCAATGACACAATAAAAGCCGCCTTAACGTAACAGGAAACACAAACAGTGGAGATAGATTGGAAAAGACACGTGAAAGAACTGACAAGAGTGTTTCAAGGCACCTTTCGTGGACAGCGGGATAAACAAGCACCAATAGGCTAGTGGCTCAGTGGTTATGGCACCCAGCTGTTAACCCTAAAGACGCGGGTTCGATGGAGACGAAATTCCAGAGGCCCGTGTACTGTGCGATGTCAATGCAAGTTAAAGAACACCGGGTGATCGAAATTTCCGGAGCCCTCCACTACGGCGTCCCTCATAGCCTGAGTCGCTTTGGGACGTTAAACCCCCATAAAACAATAAAACAAAACAAACAAAGAACACACGCTGAAACAAACTAGCCTCCAATAGCAAGTCACACAAGATGGCAAGAGATTTAAAGAAGTGCAAGAACAAGTTGATGTGAGCATTTGAGAACACTTTCAAAAAGCTGCACAATAAGCAGCAACCGCTGATGAGTTTGCTCATGAAAACCATGACTGATTTGATTGCACCTGCACCAACCAAGACAGTATGCTGAAGCAAACTTATGATCAGTAGCTGGATTTATGACACAAAGATAAGACGCAGGGAAAAAGAACATGAGAAACGAACAGGCAGGAAACTGCTACCAGAAGAGGCACTTTGCTCGCCTGCTCCAGAAAAGAGAGGGTATAGAAGGGATGCATTACAAAGCGGATGAAGTACCGTATTTTCCGGTGTATAAGACGCACCTGCCATATATGAAGGCTCTCATTGAAAAAGTTGGTATATAATACGCACCCGTGCATAAGACGCACCCCAATTTACCCACTTAGTCTAGTGAGGGTTAATTAAACACGCTTGCTCGACCATCGCAAAATGAACCATGGATGGACTCATCTGATCGCATAAAAGCTCCGTAGCTCCGTAGGCCCACAGCCCGATTTCCGTTTTCAGTAGCACACTCGACCGCAGATAATTTGAACTTTGCGGTGTAGCTCTTGCGCAACTTCGGTGGCATACTGTAGTAAGACAGAGCACGACAGGTGTAGGTAGTGGAAAACACACGCCGAAGACACCAACACAGACGTAATACATACACGGTTGCGAAGTTGCAAAGAATGACTAAAAAAGAACGCCGGCTTGGCTTGTTTTGACAATGGCGAGAAGCGCGACTGTCGCCATCTTTTGGAATTTCACATTACTTTTGCTTGCGCCTCCGAAACGACCGCGTATTTGCGATTCTGGAAGTCGTCATCCCCGCCGTTTCATGATAAAGTTCACCTAAAAAAAGTTGCGCACGGCGGTCCCCGTATTGAAGTATTAACCGTGTTACTACCGCATCATTGGTAGTGATATTTTTTCGGTGAAAAAAGCTTGACAATGAACCTGAGTAATTTCTGAACTCGCAAAAAAAAAACGAAAAATTCGCATATAAGACGCACCCTTGTATAGGACGCACCAACAAGATTTTTGACAAAAAAACCGCGTCTTATACACCGGAAAATACGGTAGTAGCTGACAAACCCCAGGTGACAGGTGTGCACCTACCGGGATGAAGCGCAGGCAGATGTTGCCGAAGTACACAGGCAGGTAGGTGTGCTGCTGACTCTGCCCACTCAGGTCCTGCAGGCCCTCGAAGTAGAACTTCTCCGGGTATTTCTGCAATGCAAAACAGTGCCAGGCTATCTTCAGGGCAACAGCTTTTAAAAGGAGACTATAGATAAACACGCTTCTACGTTCGTCACACCAGTACGGCTTATTAAAGAAAAGCCCCACGAAAAGCTTAGCCCAAAATTAAAGGTGCACTGAAGAGGAATCTGAACTCTTCTTTTTGCCACGGGAACTCAATCTACACATTTCCCAGCATTCTTAGAAACTTCCATTCATTGCCCTGTGCGGCCGATTTCCCTAATTAAATTGAATTAACGTCCGGCTCCCGCTTTTTTTTTTTTAATTCCCCGCATACAGCGGGAGGAGTCGACCAACGCATGGAGTGCCTTTCAGCCAGCTCCGTGGAGGCTTTGCTTTCTCTTTTATTTTGTTTCTTTTAGGTTTCCGTGAATAAATAGGTCTAATCAGAGACCACATAGCTGCAAATTAGGCCCACGGAAATAAAGATACGCGTGGACTCTTTGCTTTCGCGGTCACTAAGTATCACTCCGCCGATGGCAGAGCAGCAAGCTACCACGGGACTGGGTGAAAGGTTGGTCGCCTCCTCCCACCATTTGCGGGGGATTAAAAAAAAAAAAGAAAGGCGGGAGCCCGACGTTAATCCGATTTAAATGAGGGAAATCGGCCGCACAAGGCAATAATTCGAAGTTTCCAAGAACACTCGGAACGTGTAGATAAGAGTTTCAGCGGTAAACATGCTTGTTCAGATTCCTCTTCAGTGCACCATTAATGAAGCAAAGCGACCCTCTTTTTTCCAGACGTGAAAGAGCAGAAGAGCATTTACAAAACACTGTCATCTGCCACTTCATGCCATGATTTTGGCGGAGGTTGCAGATAATGAGTCAATAACATTTGAGTGATAGCCCCTGCATTTCACTTACCTTGTAAAAAATAAAAAACTGCGAGGCATTGCAGAAAAAAATAAATGATCTCCTTCATTGTTTCCAAGTCTTCTGCCCTTTCATGTGGTACTAATTCCTTTTTCAGATGCAAGACTGCTTAACAGCGCAAGGCATACTGCACTGTTTGCGACTAAGCAAAGCACTCGACACAGGTCATTAAAGCTGGAAACAGCTGCAATTTTCAAGGTACAAATGAATATGAAAAATCGATGCAGCCCAGACATACCCTGTGGAAGGCCAGATGCTTCTCGTGCCAGTCTGCCTGCTTCCAATGCTCTGGAGAATTCTGAAAGCATACGAAGGTTCTCTTTACCAAACCACAAGAGACTGAGCTCGGGACACAGAAACAACAAAACAAACCTGATCAACACTGTTCCCACATCGAGTTATTTATTTATTTATTTATTTATTTATTTAATACTGCAGAGTCGCTCGACTCCAAGCAGGCATGAGCATGGGCATGAGCACAGATACAAATAGAAAAACAAGATACGCACGAACTTCATGCAAGAGCAAACGATGATGCGAAAAAAGAAACCAAAACGACAAGGGTTTCACATAGAAAAGGCTCTAAAATTATCAACAAACGTTTCTACATTTGGGCTGTTGACTACACAGCCAAATGTAAGTTATTGATCAATTCGCTCTCGCCCTACCATAAGCTTGCCGTCCCGGTTAGCTCAATTGGTAGAGCGACTGCCCTGGTGAAGTGGTGGTCCCGGGTTCGAACCCCGGACCAGGATGAATTTTTCTTACGAAGTTTCTGAGAAAGCTGTATAGCTTTCCTTTGTAGCCGTATGGCTGCGCTCGGGTGGACGTCAATGAGTAATTACTCCCTTATAACAAAACAAACCGAAGCAAGGGATGCTTACATCCTTGACAAAATCCAAGACCCGGTTCTTGAACTCCGACGGTCGGATAAGCAGCATTTGTATGATGAAGAAGCACACCTGGATTTCGTTGCCCTCAAAGCTGCGAAGAGCCTGCACATTACACCAGCAGCAACAATGAGTCATCACATCCTGAACATACGGCTTCACATGCTTAGGAAGATCGGGCTGTACAGTATACTGACCAAGCAAAGGATCAACCTGTCCAAGGAGATGACGTGGTACTTCCAAATAAGGTCATTCAGGGCATCAATACACTGCAAAGAAAAGAAGAGCGCCATATTTCAGATATGCAACACATGATGCAATACGAGCCAAGGAAGCGTCACTTGCCTTGTTCACATGTTGTCCTCCCACTGAATTGGACACTTCGAAGACCAGAAAGTCGGCAAATGTCCGGAGGTGTGAGGAAAGGGCACGGGCTCCAATTCTGTCCAAAATCCTGATGGGGAAATATATAAGTATGAGCAAACTGCAAGAGTATAACAATGTAAAAAAAATTTTAACAATCATTTCATACTCTTACAACTTCAAGGGTCAATCAAGCCTAATCTGTGCACTTCTGGAAAGGAAACAAAGCTCAGATATGCAAACCAGCGTCGCCCAGACTTACGGCACTCTCAAAAAAAGTCCCGGCTATAACATGATGATCCAGATGTAGCTGCAAAAAGCCTGCATCCATTCTCAAAACATCCAGTTGAAATAGAGAAGCAAATATGTGAGAAAAAACGTGCTTAAGTGAGCAGCTAAACATATCCGAATGTGGCACCAAGACAGCCCAGCCATAGCATGCAATGCTTTTGTGCCAAAAGAACTGCTGCTCCATGGTTAAGGGTCTTTTTTTATATGAGAAACATTTTACATGAGAAAGCTCATTCATTATAAAAAGATGCAAAAAGGACTGCGAAGATACTGCAAAACCTCACAGAAAGAAGTATATAAATGGAGAGAACAGAGCCTGCAGAAACAGCAGCAACGATCTTAGCTTACAATATAGCAAAGCCAAAGAAATTTATTTAAACAGGTCTGAAATAACACTACATAAGTTTCATTAGGTGCTACAGCGCTCTCAATAAGAACCGTGACATAGAATAAGTGATTGGGACCTGTTTCACGAAGTAGTTCAAGCCCCAAAAAGCTGGCAAGTTAAGCATTCAGCTCTAAACAGATGGCATCACCGCATGTCCAGTGCAATGTATCCTGATACATAACACAAACCACAATACATTCACCAATGAGGTGTCGTACGTCATACCGAGTGTTACTGCACATGATTACCACCAGCATCAGAGTGGCATTGTGACACTCGAGTAGGGACATGCTTACCAACCTCTACAGCAACCACGTCTCAGCTGCAGAGTTAAAGCACACCACACAAATGCACAGCCTTTAACTTTCAGGTAGGGCACAAACACAGTCGAGCATGTCGCAGTACACCACTTTGGTTACACCAAATCCCTGACTGACTCACTTGTAGGCCAGTGGGCTTATCCGGTCGTTTTCCAAGAGCATTTTCCACAGCAAACTGAAAGTGAGCAATGCAGAGCACAGGATCAACACAAAAGATCTTGCCTAAGCTGGATGTAAAAGACTTCATAGGTAAAAACCACATAGTGCTATACAGCATTGCAAAGAACACATCACCCTGCCAAAGTGTGGGCCTACTGAATTTTACATGAGCTGTACTTGTTTTGTGCTGTGCCCAAAACACAGCTGAAAGGTGTGGCACCTCTGAGTAAGGTTTGGTGTCCAGCTAAAGCCGTATACTGTGTATGAAGCATGCTATAGCATGTTTCTGGTTTAAGTATAGATAGCAATGAGACAAAATAAACTGCCACCTTACCATAAAAACAAGTGTGGAGTCCCTTGCTGAGAGAAGTGGGCAATGATGTCATTCTCATTGCTCATGGCTGGAAGGAAGCAAGGAGAATAAGGCTTAGGACGTTTATAAAAATATAGAGACAATTGCGACACATGGAAACGACTGCTTCCGAGTAGACTAAAACTAACAAACAGAGCCAGAACAACTTCTGGCACACAATTCTGTTTCTTGCAGTGAACGCACACATCACCTAAAGCCTGTCCATCGTACAAATCCACTACAACTCGACTGCTCATCAAAACGTGGCAGTTGCTTTCATTAGCGAGCTGTTCACATCTCACTGAGCCCTCAGTTCAGATAAAATGCGCAGAATTTAAAAGAAAACAGTAAACTACAGTGCCTGCTACAAGTACGGCTTTTTAGCGGACTGTTGCAGCCGACTTCCACTACACAGCCAGTTATTGTTAACTGAATTAGCCAACTTTTTTTTTGTTCGGGGCCGTGAATCTGTGTGCTCCTTTTTACACGCCTGCTGAGTAGGAAGGAATAGAAGCAAGAACAGGCGGAGCTCGTCAGCACCTTCTGAAAGCTGTTCATCATCATCATCATCAGCCTGACTATGCCCACTGCAGGGCAAAGGCCTCTCCCATGCACTCCAATTAACCCTGTCCTTCGGCAGTTACGGCCACCGTATTCCCGCAAATTTCTTAATCTCATCCGCCTGTCTAACTTTCTGCCGCCCCCTGCTACGTTTGCCTTCTCTTGGAATCCACTCCTTAAGGACCTTAACCTTAAGGATCAGCGGTTATCTTGCCTTCGCATTACATGCCCTGCCCAAGCCCACTTCTTCCTCTTGATTTCAACTAGGATATCATTAACGCGCGCTTGTTCTCTCACCCACTCCGCCCGCTTCCGATCTCTTAACGTTACACCTATCATTTTTCTTTCCATAGCTCGCTGCGTTGTCCTTAACTTAAGCTGAACCCTCTTCGTTAGCCTCCACATTTCTGCCCCACAAGTGAGTACCGGTAAGATACAGCTGTTGTATACTTTTCTCTTGAGGGGTATTGGTAAACTGCCATTCATGATCTGAGAGAACCTGCCATATGTGCTCCACCCCATTCTTATTCTTCTAGTTATTTCCCTCTCATGATCCGGATCAGCGGTCACTACCTGCTCCAAATAGACATATTCTCTTACTACTTGCAGCACTGCGCCATCAATTGCGAACAGCTGTTCTCTTGCTGGACTGTTGAATATTACTTTGGTTCTGATGCTGAAAGTTGTTGGGCTTCCCCAAAGCCAAAAGGATTGAGAACCCCTGATATAAACCAACTTAAACTAGTCTTCCGTTTAAATCAAACTGCAATCGCGAGTAGCAAGGGCTCGGCTCATGCAAGAGCGGAGATCAAGAGGGAGGAGGCCGTACTCTTCCACTTGCGGTACTCCTCCTCGACGGAGCGCTTGAGCTGGGCCTTGCTCTCGCGCTGGGCCTGGTGCTGCTGGAAGAACTCGGCCAGGCTCGGGGGAAAGCTGAGCAGGGTGAGGCTGGACCAGCTGTGCGGGGTGCTCTGCATGGCCGTGGTCAGGAGCTCCTTGCACCACACCATAGAGAGGGACTCCGAGCCTGTGATGTGGACGGCCCGGGCCAGGGTCAGGATCAGGGCCTTGTTGAGCTCCTCCGACTCGGCCGAGAGCAGCGTCTTGGGCTCCTGCTGGAAGCGCGACAGCTGGGGCTGCACCTCCGCACTGCCCAGGCCCGTGATGAGCTTCAGGGCCGTGCTCTCCACACTGTAATGTGCAGATTGGTTTATTGGGGTTTAACGTCCCAAATGTCTACTTAGGGCAGGTAGTGACCGCAGATCCGGATCATGAGAGGGAAATAACTAGAAAAACAAGAATGGGGTGGAGCGCATATGGCAGGTTCTCTCAGATCATGAACGGTAGCTTACCAATACCCCTCAAGAGAAAAGTATACAACAGCTGTATCCTACCGGTACTCACCTATGGGGCAGAAACGTGGAGGCTAACAAAGAGGGCTCAGCTTAAGTTAAGGACAACGCAGCGAGCTATGGAAAGGAAAATGATAGGTGTAACGTTAAGAGATCGGAAGAGGGCGGAGTGGGTGAGAGAACAAACACGGGTTAATGACATCTTAGTTGAAATCAAAAGGAAGAAATGGGCTTGGGCAGGGCATGTAATGCGAAGGCAAGATAACCGCTGGTCCTTAAGGGTAACTGAAGGGTAACGGAGTGGATTCCAAGAGAAAGCAAATGTAGCAGGGGATGGCAGAAAGTTGGGTGGGCGGATGAGGTTAAGAAGTTTGCGGGGATACAGTGGCGGCAACTGACAAAGGACAGGGTTAATTGGAGAGACATGGGAGAGGCCTTTGCCCTGCAGTGGGTGTAGTCAGGCTGATTATGATGATGATGAACGTCCCGAAGCAACTCAGGCTATGAGCGACGCCGTAGTGAAGGGCTCCGGAAATTTCGACCACCTGGGGTTTTTTAACGCACACTGACATCTCACAGTACACGGGCCTCTAGAATTTCGCCTTCATCGAAATTCAGCCGCCGCGGCCGGGATCGAACCCGCGTCTTCCGGGTCAGCAGCCGAGCACTGTAACCACTGAGCCACCGCGACGGGTAAAAAGGAAAAAAAAATTCAGGGGGCACTTTGACTGTCTAAGTGCGTTGAGGCGAAAGCGTTTTCCGCACCACTTTGACTATGTGACACTGGTGACGTCACCACTGGATGACGTAACACGTAATTGATAACGAAGTAATGACAAATTACTAATTCGTGGCTAATTACTGATTAATGACGAAACACTAATAGACTACTAATTAATGACGCTCGAGCTTCGCCTTTAGGAGTGGAACGCGACAGCGTGTTGTACGCCACCACCCGTTCAGCGCCGTGGCTTGCCCTTTAAACATGACGCTTTCTGAGGAAAGGAAATAGCTGAGGAAAGGAAATGGTGCAGTAATTCTCTGTCATCTCCATGGGTGGATACCTTACAGGAAGGGAGGAAGTGGAGTGAAAGAAGAAAGCGAAGGAGGGGCCTTAATAAAGCAACTGAAAATTGTATTTGAGGAAAAGAATTTAATCAGTAAATGTCTCACACATCTTGGTGGACACCCGTCAAAACACCAACACATCTGCCCACACAGCTCTTAATAGCCCACACAGCTCTTCTCTTAATAGGAAACAAGGAGAGCAGGAGCAATGTTGAAGACACACTGAAACGAATTTCAGTCATGGCCCTATCTCATAGGGATGAGCTGCAAGAGGCACCACCGTACCGTTTGACCTTGCTCGGGAGCTCCCATTTCTTTGCACTGAGGACAAAAACTGGGGAAACCTCTGAAAGACACCGTCAGCACTCACAAGTGTGGGACATCATCATCATCAGCCTGACTGCGCTCACTGAAGGGCAAAGGCCTCTCTCTCCCATGTCTCTCCAATTAACCCTGTCCTTTGCCAGTTGTGGCTAACGTATCCCAGCAAACTTCTCAATCTCATCTGCCCACCTAACTTTCTGCCGCACCCCTGCTACGCTTGTCTTCTCTTGGAATCCACTCCTTAAAGACGTGGGACATTTGACATAAAAATATATTCCAAGTCATTTCCATTGAGTGGGCTCTAGCATGCTAGGTTAAACGATGACAGCGCTATTGGCTAAGACAACCTGATCAGTAATAAGCTTTCCTTTGTAGCCGTATGGCTGCGCTTGGGTGGATGCCAATGAGTAATTACTCCCTTATTACAAATCTACTCCACCTTGGGGGATTCCCCTAAACATTTGACCAACACTCTTCCCACTTCGAGTTACTGATCAATTCGCTCTCGCCCTACCATAAGCTTGCCGTCCCGGTTAGCTCAATTGGTAGAGCGACTGCTCCGGTGTGGCGGTGGTTCCGGGTTCGAACCCCGGACCAGGACGAATTTTTCTTTAACTACGAAGTTTCTGAGAAAGCTGTATAGCTTTCCTTTGTAGCCGTATGGCTGCGCTTGGGTGGATGCCAATGAGTAATTACTCCCTTATTACAAATCTACTCCACCTTGGGGGATTCCCCTAAACATTTGACCAACACTCTTCCCACTTCGAGTTACTGATCAATTCGCTCTCGCCCTACCATAAGCTTGCCGTCCCGGTTAGCTCAATTGGTAGAGCGACTGCTCCGGTGTGGCGGTGGTTCCGGGTTCGAACCCCGGACCAGGACGAATTTTTCTTTAACTACGAAGTTTCTGAGAAAGCTGTATAGCTTTCCTTTGTAGCCGTATGGCTGCGCTTGGGTGGATGCCAATGAGTAATTACTCCCTTATTACAAATCTACTCCACCTTGGGGGATTCCCCTAAACATTTGACCACAACCTGATCAGGTTAACCAAAGCAGGCAGATTCTGTCATTGGCCAGACAGGGCTCGGGTGATGACATCACAGATGATGTCACCAGTAGCATCAAGAGCATGAGACACACAGAATAGCTGCAATAAAGCTGCTTATCTCGTGATGAAATGCATCTAAACAACACTGAAGGCACCGAATGCGGTTGTGGACACCAGTGGGCACAGTGAGAGCGCAGTGAGGCAGGGGAGCTCACCAGAGGTGCAGCTGTGTCTGGTTGGTCTGTGGCACGTTGGCCAGGCTGTGCAGGTGCGAGAGCAGCTGGACACGGTAGTGGGGCTGAATGTGGTGCAGCCGGTAGCTGAACATCTCCAGCAGTGTGTGCAGGATGCCCCACGCCTGCTGCCGGAACACCGTCGGCAGGAGGTGGTCTGTGCAACGGGTTTGCAGGCACAGGGGTGAATGCCTGAGAGGTAGCCCCTCCAACATTCATTCGTTGATCTGCCTGTCCATTTTGCACATTCGCTCATTCATTTGTGTGACTAACTTATTTATCCATTCATTCAAGTATACCAACATTGGTGACTAACTTATTTATCCATTCATTCATGTATACGGACATTGGTGACTACCGTATTTACTCAAATGTAACGCGACCGCGAATGTAACGCGAGGGGTGACTTTACATGCTGCCCAGTGGGAAAAAAATAAAACCACGAATATAACGCGAGGCTTACAGACGCAAAACAAAGTACCTTTAATGAACATCGTGGCCAACATGTTTATTCATCTTCCTCGCTTTCGGACTCGGAGTTCTCGGAAACAGAGTCCTCCTTTTCGCTGTCGACCTCCCAGACGATGTCATCCTCTGTGCAGAATTCTGCAGAATTCCCGAGCTCTTCAGCTAACAAAATCGCTTTTCTCTTAAAACGAGCGTCGTACTGAGCACGACGCGTTGTCATCGTGTGCGCTGAATTGGCTGAATCAACACCGCGAAAGACGCCACAAGAACACCACGCGTTGAGCGCAAGATTGCAACGAACAAAGAACGCTTTGGCTTTGGATGGATGGGGATTTGGCCTAATTTGGCTTCCCTGGTACCCATGTTGCCAACATAAGATAGCAAAAGTGCGGAAACCAAAACCGAGCTGATAGCTTCGAAATGGCTGCACCGCGGCACTGCTTTAGGCCATTCGAAGTGCAGTATTCGATTATAACGCGAGGGTAGACTTTAAGCGGAATAAATCTTGGAAAAAACTCCCGTTACATTCGAGTAAATACGGTAACTTATTTATCCACTGACATTGGTGACTAACTTATTTATCCATTCATTCAAGTATACCCACATTGGTGACTAACTTATTTATGTATACCTGCATTGTCCAAAGGCATACTGCATGAGAACGCACACACAAAGTTTGTCTGAGGCCAGTGCAGCAGCGCAAGTTGTTAACCATCTGAGAATGCATCATTCAGTAACATGTTGAGGAAAGTGATCCCATTGGATGATGGTATGTAGAAAAATTAGCTTTCAATTAAATCACTTCAACACTTCATTGCATTACTTCTTCACTAATGATAATGTTAAAAGGTTTAGAAGAACTTCTATTTGGGCTAGATGGTTCAATGTACTCGAGAAAGCAAAACAGTAGCGCCGAAAACACACACACAGCTGAAGAACAACGTAGGACAAGCGCTAAAAAGATGTAATAAAATGTGAAAGGAGAAAATAAGAGCCCCTGTTTAACCTAACATGCTTCAGCGTGGCACGGTTTCTGACACTACAGTGAAACCTCGATTATACGCCCCCCGATCATGCGACGACCCGCATTTTACGACGAATTTGTGCGGTCCCGGCAAAACCCCCATAGAGACAATGCATTAAAAACCTTGGTTATACGACGCAAATTTTAGAAGGACCCCGCTTCGTACGACGGCTGGCTCGTACCGTCCGTCAAAACAGGTCGTCAGCAAACGCAGGCCGGGATGTACCGTATTTTCGCGATTCTAAGCACCCCCCCTATTTTCGGGAAAAAATTTCTGAAAAAAAAAACTTCGCATGCGAATCTAAGCACCCCCGTTTTTGCGCGGAAGAGAGCGTTGCCGAGGCCGCCAAGTGCACTTGCTCTCTTTTTCGTCGAGCCTGTGCAGTCGGAGTCCCGAGGAGGCGCGTTCTGCGCGTTGTTGTTGCGACTGAGAGAAGGATGAAAAGGAAAGTGTACGGGCCCGCCGACTGGCTCGAGCCAAGCCATTACCGCTGCCAAGTGCAGATAGAGGAGAGTTAAAAGATCAGAGGAAAGATAAAGAGAAAAGATAAGACGCGCGTCCCAGCAACAGATGCGACCGCAGGAGCGGACGCTGATGAAAAAACAGATAAGCGGGCGAGGCCGCGCTCGCCCAAGCGAGGACAGCGGCGTCCACGGCGCTTTTTGTAATGGAAGTAATGGATGCCATGTGCCCCGACGATAAAACTTCCGACGAAGAGGAAGTGGACAACGATGCAGAGGTTTGCGCTCCCATTCCTAGTTACGCGGACGTGTTGCAGAGCGTCGACAACATCCGGCGTTTTGCTTGCGCGCACGATGATGTTGGCGACCTACTGCCGGACGTGGCAGCCCTTGAAAGGAAGTTGATGCGCCGAGGTTGGGCAAAAGTGCAAGAAAAAAATTACCGATTTTTTTTAAACAGTAATAAAGATTTTTTTGCAAATCTGTTTCAAACAAATGCTGGGTTTTGTCTTTTTTAATCTGACTGGCGTACTTGCCGCGGGCTTGAAGCCGTTCAACAGTTTTCGGCGCAAGGCGGAGCGCCACTGGCCGCATTCTTTGATTTTCGATTATACGACACCCGGATTATACGACGGTTTCGCGCGGTCCCCTGAACGTCGTATAATCGAGGTTCCACTGTACTTCACGGAAGGCAAAAAATGAGCAAGGCACAGTGGGAAGAAAACACACACTACAGCCCTACAATGTGAGAACAAAGATGAAGCACCCTGTACCAGTCTTCTTTAAAAGCTTTACTGCAACTAGTTGCAAGAACAAATGAAAGTTATGGGTCATGCCCAATATCACCTCACAGCAGAGAAATGCAGCGCAGCAATCTAAACATAATATGTATTTACAAACAGTGATGAACTTTAATGTTCATGGCATTCACAAACACAACATCACATCACACAAGCGCCTAGGAACATCATCTCTTGTCTCTTAGTCCCTTCCTTCTTGCAATAAGAAAACCTCTAGATAACATTAGCCTCTGATGTTTACTAAATTCGCGACATTTTTTTTTCCCAAAGTACTAAAACATTAAGTATATGGCTCAGCAGCTATCAATTTGTGGAATAAATTCTAAGCAATGTAACATGTACGCTGCACCGATGCCAGAAAGGTGCCCCAGATAGAAGTTAGGAGACGGTGGACAGCTCACTGATGAAGCCTTTGATGCCAAGCGATTCGATCTCGCTGTACACCAGCAGCCGACTGTAGGTTTCTATGAGTGCTGGCGTAAGGGAGACTGTCGACTTTGCCTGGGGGATCTTCATGACGTGGGTCACCACGTTGTGGATCAGGCTGCAGAAGGAACAAACAAGAGACATGGGAGGAGGATCAAATACATCCTTCAATACATTAGAAACCCTCTATAGTAAAGTCACTCGGACCAGCAAAAATCTTTACTATATTGGTTACTGGTTATGACATGACTTTGAGGATGGTCTCTAGCTACTTACTAAATACAAAATGTTGGCTTATAAAAGAAACACTCGGCAATACCTTCCACCCTGCTCTTATCGACCCTTTATGTGATAATTATTTATTTGCAGTTTTAACATCTTATGTTATCACGTTTTTGATTTCGTTCACGTCTTGTGGAACTACTACATTTGCACAAATACAACGCAGCTACGAATATGATGTCAGTTTGATTACATGTAAAAACCAAAGCTTTTCATGAACATGGTGTCATCTTCCACAGCCTCAGCGTTTTTTAAGAGGCAGTTGCAGAGTCAAGCACGGCAAAACTGCCCATGCACTGCCGCCCCTGCCATGTTGCAAACATTCACCGTTTTCTTCCCTTCTCTACTCATCACTGCACTTTTACGAACTTTCCTTTCTCAGCGCCGCTTTCTTTCTTCGTTCATAGCCAGCTTTACTTCTTTTTTTCCCCATGCATGCCCAAACACTTTTCCTTACTGCCACTAGATTTTCAAAAAGTTGGCTTCTCCTCTCTCTCTCAAGCTTGGTGATAAAACATCTAAAAAAAAAAGCGCCGTTTTATCGTTTTTGGTGCTCATTTGCCTCCAAACAGCTGCAGCGATGGCTCAGTGGTTATGGTGCTCAGCTGCTGGCCCGAAATAAGCGGGTTTGATTCCGGCTGTAGCGGTCACATCTCGATAGAGACGAAATGCAAGAGGCCCATGTACTGTGCGATGTTGGTGCACGTTAAAGAACCCCAGGTGGTCGAAATTATCCAGAGCCCTCCACTACGACGTCCCTCATAGCATGAGTCACTTTGGAACGCTAAAACACACAAACCATACACGATTTGCCTCCGAATGTTCGTCACACAATCCTGGACTTCGTGCATGCCGCGATGTCATCATTCTGCGGGAAGTACAGTCAGGGATAAAAGTCTCTGGACCAGGTGTTCCTCAAACGAAGCCGATAGTTCTGCTATTAGCAGGCAGCTGGAGACCACACTTATGGAGGTAAAAATCAAAATTTTGTTCTTTCATCTCCACAAGTCCAGTCTCTAGCTGCCGGCTAATAGTAGAGCTATCGGCTTCGTTTGAGGAACACCTGGTCCAGAGACTTTTGTCCTCGACTGTACATTTTGGGAACTGGGACTGTAGTATTTTGGGAAAGTTTTTGCGGAAAATTCGCTGCAGGAAACTTGCTGAAATGCATGCCATTGGGTTCTCTTGACACCAAGGAATGCAATAAGGGTAAAATTATCATCCTGGCTATCATAGAACTTGAGTTATAGGGTACTGAAGTTGTCGCTTCAGAAATGAGAAGAAAAGTGTGTATTCCTGTTTCTGAAGTGACAACTTCAAAACTCTATAATTAAATGCAATAAGGGTAAAATTATCATCCTGGCTATCATAGAACCTTAGTTATAGAGTTTTGAAGTTGTCACTTCAGAAACAGGAATACACACTTTTCTTCTCATTTCTGAAGCGACAACTTCAGTACCCTATAACTCAAGTTCTATGATAGCCAGGATGATAATTTTACCCTTATTGCATTCCTTGGTGTCAAGAGAACCCAATGGCATGCATTTCAGCGAGTTTCCTGCAGCAAATTTTCTGCAAAACTTTTCCCAAAATACTTGCATAAAAATTTCACAGGTGCTCAAGTAATTGTTTTACATCAAATTAAATGACATATCTAGAATCAGCGCACAAAAATACATGTGGCCTGAAAATTTTATAACTGTGACTTCATTAATAAAAATTTTTTTTTCAAGGCCAGGGTCTCCCCTTAATGTCCATATATGCGAACTATTCTCTCCATTCATAGATCCCTGGGAGTGCTCGTACCACTGCTGGTGCAGTGGCTTCAACGTTGTCACCTTTCATGCGCAATGGGACCTGGTGTCAGTAAATGTGGCAAACATAAACTCACAAGGAATGCACACAGAACTCAGAAAATTAAGCGCACAGAAAGACTTGCCTCATTTTGGTGTGAACTGTGAGCGAGTCGAGCACGTTCATGCCCAGTGGATGCGTCGCATTGGGTGTACTCGAATTGGACGAGGACATGGAGCCCTGGCTGCGTTGGCTGCACTGAATGGCCTCAGCAAGAACACCCATGGGGCGTATGAAGTACTCCTGGTTCGTGCTGTCTGCAGATGGCACACATCACAAAACCCTATCAAGCATTGCTATGTGCAACAGTGCATCAGAGCGGTTGCACATGGAACAAAGTATCCGTATATCATGTCCCCGTGACAGACTTCTAAAGGTTCCCGTAAGACAAGAAGCAAACCTCTAATTAGTGATCACGCCAAATGTGCCACACTGAACCAGGATTAAGCACCCACCCAAAAATTTCGACAGCCCTGTTCAACCTGAACTACTTCAGGTTCAATCCTAAGCCCACTCTTGAAGACCCACCGTTCCCCATTTGGAAAAGGAGGCACTCTGTAAACTTGCATCAATGCAGTGAAACTGCAAACCAAGCCCTTTAAAATTAGGCATTGACAAAGGTTCCCCTACCTGACAAGTGAATAATTATTGCGTGCTTAACCGTTTAGACAGCAGTGCCAGATAAATGAGACAAAATTCCGGTAACACTTTCATGTCAAGCTGCGAATGACACATGCACAGACAACTGCCGTCCTACCTCTGGTCAAGTAGGATGGCCTTGGACAGAACATCCAAGCCATTTTCAGCTCAAGTCTTTGTAACCCTAGGCTAAAGTCACACGAACAGTAACACTACAGCATCTGTATTGGAGAATTTGCATTTAATATTAAAAAGCTTTCTTTAAAACAATCAGGCTCAGAATATAATCATGCAAAAATAGCGCAATAAACTTTGTTTCAGCCAAGATGAAGCAGTGTATGCTCACTGACCACCCTTGCAGTTCTGAGTAACCAGATGAGACTGAACTAGAAAGCAGTTCTTTCAGCACAATGCTTCAAAATCACCATACAGTGCCATCCACATGAATAAATAACGGAGTGACAACATAAAAAGCATTCATCTACAGCAAGAAATACTGCCAAACAATTACGACCCCATTTTGCAAACAGTTACAAGTGCCCTGCAATCCAGCCATGAAATGAGAAAATATTTCCCCCAAATATGTGTCACAATTAAGCAAGTAACAGCCGATACCTCATGACACATCCTCTCGCTATATTTCTTCCACAACTAAGAAAAATGGCACACTAGACACAGCGATCGTAAAAAAATATGAATTTAAGAGACACATTTTAGAAACTGAAGGGCTTGCGTAAACGCGATCATTTCAACCTGCACTAACTGAAAGTTACGATAAAAGAGAAAAATATGAACGACAACATTGGTAACTCACAGGCATTACACAGGAGAGATATCCAGTAGTCGTTCGCAAAGCTGAGGGTCGACTGGTTCACAAAGGGCTGCTGGAGGTACCTGCGACCCAAGAGACGACGACTCTACTTATTCGGCATCACCCCCGTATAAAATGGAGTACCACTTGAAAGATCTTTTCAAATTCACAAGCTTTTGTATCCAATGCAAACGGGCTTCAGCAGAACAGATTTCATGGCCCAGTAACTTTCAGTTCAGCGCTAAAGTACAGTTTTCAAGTTAGAATGCATCAGTTCAGCAGGCACACAGCCATTTTCTCCTGCAAAACTGCAAACAGTGTGATTCCAAAACTATGGTTTAGCTCTGAACATTTCGAAGGCACGGGGGATATTGTGAACAGCGCTTGCAGGTAGCAATTGTTCCTTTCAAACAATGCGCACAATTCTGACTAAAAAGCTGAAATGTGTGCAAGACATACTACTCAAGAGATAACATCCCCACGGACTCAGAAAGAGGAGGAGGAAGTTTCGGTTTCCACGGCGAAAAATGTGTCTTGTTCTGTCGAACAAACGCTGACATAGTCAGAAAGAGCCGGAGAATGAATTTATACTAAGAACAATAATCAAATGGGGTTGCCCTCTCACTGCCCCTTTAAACTGTCCCTTTAGACTAAACTCGGCACCTCCTTAAAGAGGCTCTGCGACACCCCAAGCATACCTCAACTTTATTGAGAGCCCCTTCCAGGGCCTCTTTAAAGACACACTGAGGATAACTCCATCCAATTATTGTTCCCAGTAAAAAGCCAATTCTAAGACACTTTCTGGGTACATTTATGTTTGTCCAGCAACAGACACAATTCTAGAGGCCTGTGTACTGTGCGATGTCAGTGCACGTTAAAGAACCCCAGGTGGTCGAAATTTCCGGAGCCCTCCACTACGGCATCTCTCATAGCCTTAGTCGCTTTGGGACGTTAAGCCCCATAAACTAAATATAAACTAACTACATTTATTGCAGAGGAAATTGGATTTCAAAAATTTCCCTTGCCTCGATTCAAATTCGTGGCATCAAGACCAAAAAGAACTCCGTGATCACTGTCAAAAAAGAGAATGGTGGCATAGCCAAGCCTTAGGGATGTACGCACAAAACAGCCTTGACAAACCGCAGTTTGCTTTTCAAAACTGTTGGTGGCAGCGATGCTCGCAGTTCGTGTTTCGCCTTTTCCAACTTATAAAGGCTCTGTTTTCAGACAAAGCATTGTTTCTATCACCTGAACGTGGTAATGTATTGTTATGAACCAACTTCATTCTGTCCTCGGTATCTTCTAAAGGCCTAGTGGAATGTGCGACCAAGCGTTAAGGGGGGACACTGGTCTTGGAAAAAAATTTTTTATTAATGAAGTCACAGTTACGAAATCTTCAGGGAATATGTATTTTTGTGCGCTTATTCTAAATATGTCATTTAATTTCATGTAAAACAATTCCATGTGCACTTATGCACTTTTTATGCTAGTATTTTGCGGAGAGTTTTGAAGAAAATTTGCTTTGGAAAACTCACTGAAATGTATGCCATTGGGTTCTCTTGACACCAAAGAATACAATAAGGATGAAATTGTCTTCCTGCCTATCATAGAACTTAAGTTATAGAGTTTTGAAGTTGTCGCTTCAGAAAAGAGAAGGAAAATGTGTATTCCTGTGTGTGAAGTGGCAGCTTCAGTACCCTATAACTCAAGTTCTATGATAGGCAGGAAGACAATTTCACCCTTATTGTATTCCTTGGTGTCAAGAGAACCCAATGCCATACATTTCAGCGAGTTTCCTGCAGCAAATTTTCTTCAAAACTCTCCGCAAAATACTTGCATAAAAAGTGCATAAGTGCTCAAGGAATTGTTTTACATGAAATTAAATGACATATCTAGAATCAGCGCACAAAAATACATGTGCCCTGAAAATTTCATAACTGTGACTAAATTAATAAAATTTTCTTTTCAAGATCAGTGTCGCCCCTTAAAAGAGCACACCAGAGCCGCCCCCTCCTCACTCGAGATGTGTGGACAGTGCGTGAGGCAGGGGCCTCTGCAGTCGCACTTTCTCCAGCTGGGCCTTGCGTGTCAGGTGCACCCAGATGGAGGTGATGGCCAGCGCCCGCGTGCAGTGCGGCTTGGACACGTCTGGGAAGGGCAGGGGCTCTTTCTCAGGGTACAGCAGGTCGTACAGCTTCATCACGGGCAAAAAGTCGTTTAGCTGCGCAGGTGACACACATGAACAAGTCCATGAGAACCGCAGATTGAAAGAAGTGAAAGGCTCCACACCAGAAGTTCGTACAGAGGGTTTCCCGGAACACCTGAGCACCGGGAGTGCTGTTGGGGCTACTGAATGCATGCATGCCTCAGCCCAACCTCTCCTTCACCTACTTTATTTTCGGACTTCTTCGGACTTGATCACAGCAGACTGTTTTGCTAGACAGCCAGTCAACAGTAATTCGATTTTGGTCCTAATGCCACGTATCATTGTAATGTTTGTTCGTTCACGCTCAAGGCTGCAGGAAAGGGTTGTTATCACTTTTGTTCGTGGCGCGAGAAGTGACCAGACTAATCTCGATTGATCGCATCTAGGTTTTTCTAGATTACTGTAGATGATCTTGTCCTGTTATCTGGAAGTTTCCTTGCCGCCTTTAAATTGAGCGATGCCGCGAGCGGCGGACATTCGTAGTTCGACGACCGACGAGCACGTTTGTTGCTTACGCCGCCGCCGAGTGATTCAGTTCTTTTGTGGGCGCAAGTCAGCCCAAATAAAGAGCTTCGTTTCCAAGACTGGTTGGTGTCTTCCTGACCGCTGGACTGCCGTCACTACAACGTGACACTATTCTGAGCGGTTGTGTATCTGCATTTCCCTTTATTTTTCTTTGCATACATATCAGACGGAAAGCCAAGATGCGCAGGATTCTTCAGCCCTTTTTGAAAGCCACTGAGGCTCCTTGAGGTTAGAAAGATTGAGGGCCCCCTGCTCTGTACAAACCTGCTCAAAGCGGCAAGTTAGTAAGCTCCCCAAGCTAAGATCACTCACTCCAAGTTCCATAAACGAATGCGCGGTCAATAGCTGCCTTTGCCACAGGCACCCCGAAAACGGAACTATATGGCTTGCCTATCACTAGCCCTAGCAATGGGGGCCTTACGACTGCCATCGTGCCTGCTGTCACACGCATGCTAGAGGTACACGAGAACCAACATACTAGGCAAGTCAGGCCTGAGGACTGATATCTGGACGGTGATCCTGTTTAATTGATTTACATTTAATGGGATTCTACTGTATTTTGGTAACCACATCGGTTAGAGGTGTTGGACACTGAGGGGTTAAATCATGCCAGGCCCTCACCGGGTTCTTGGTGATGCTGCCGGAGATGAACTGCAGGAGCACCCACATCAGGTGGTCCCTGCCCTTGCGTAAGTTCCGGCCAACCAGCTGCAGCCATGAAATGGATGATGCATTCAGCAAGCCGTGTAGACAATAATGTGGTCGTGCGGCCAAACAAAAGACGTATCTGAAGGCAGCATTAGTCAATGTCAACGTGTACAATGGAAGAGTGCAATAGCCTTGAAGCAGTTCTAAGCAGGTGATGTGCAAATTAAGGAAGTCCTAAATTTGAGACCAACCAGCATTCCTTTTGATAAGACATGCAGCCTGCGAGGAGTTTTACAAAAATAAGGTGTAAAAAAAGACATAGAATACTATTCATCATGGATGGATGGATGGATAGGAGCGCCCCCTTTGAAACGGGGTGGTGGCAAATGCCACCATGCTCAGCTTTTCTTCTTTTTTGTTTTTTTTTGTTCACTGTGTTGGCAATTCTCATTAAGAATCGCCACCATCTTTACCTACGGTTTCCTACAATTCTAACCTTATGCCACATCTCTGCTTTTCAGCCACCAATCCTCCAATCGCTTTTTGCCGACTTCCACTGCAGATTTATTTACATGACTATTGTTATCTTTAAACCCTAGGGCCTCAGGAAGAGTGACTGCGCCTGCATCGACATCCGGATGGATACCGTCACATTTGATTATGAGGTGTTCAATTGTTTCCACAGATCTACCACACACTGCACATGTGTCATCTTCTTCGTTAAATTTCTTTTTGTAGCTGCGCGTTCTAAGACATCCTGACCTAGCTTCAAAAAGTAGGGCACTGCCTCTTGAGTTATCATAGAAAAATTCTTTCCTGATCTGCCTTTTCCAGCATCGATATAGTTCTACACTATGTTTCTTTTCCATTGAATTCATCCAATTTTTAACTTCCGCGTTTTTAACCTGTCGTTTAATGCTCTTTCTCCGTCCTCATGACCTGCATACTTACTGGTTAGTTTTCTAGTTCTTTTCCACCACTGTGAGTCAACGCTCTTTCTGTATAAATATTTAAATACCTTAGCTGCCCACCTGTTATCGTCCAATTTCCTCAGGCGTTCTTCATATAGTATTTTACTCTTAGCTTCCCGTGCTTCAAACGATGCCCAGCCCATATCCCCTTGTACTGCCTCGTTTGTTGTTTTGCCGTGGGCACCTAGTGCTAATCTCCATCATCATCAGCTCGACTACGCCCCCTGCAGGGCAAAGGCCTCTCCCATGACTCTGCAATTAACTCTGTCCTAGTAATTAAAATCTTTTTCGTTATGATAATATTGCTTGATCTTAGTTACACGATGCATAAATGAATCATGCGCTCCTTCTTGCTTCATTCTTTGTATTTTGTGCCTTACAGAGATTACCAACCCCTAGTTTCATAACAACCACCAATGCTGTTATCAAACAGCTTCTTCCCTTGCAGACCATACGAAGCCCTAGATCTCATTCAGCTGTTTATTGAGTCTACGATCGTGGCGCATTTCTCGATTCTTAGCTTTTGGTTTGGTTTTATGGGGTTTAACGTCCCAAAGCGACTAAGGCTATGAGGGACGCCGTAGTGGAGGGCTCCGGAAATTTCGACCACCTGGGGTTCTTTAACGTGCACTGACATCGCACAGTACACGGGCCTCGAATTTCTCCTCCAAAGAAATTCAGCCGCCGCGGCCGGGATCGAACCCGCGTCTTTCGGGTCAGCAGCCGAGCACGATAACCACTGAGCCACCGCGGTGGCGATTCTTAGCTTTTAACAATGTCATTAAAGTGCGTGCCACTTATTAAACTTGGTTTCTCCATCCATGGCCCTACAACTAGCTACTGGCTATGGATCCAACAGGTGTTCTCGTGTCTCATGTAGCGCATGCATGAACGAGGAAGTAAATTACGGAGGGCACTTGAGACTATTCACGTGCTTTGGATGCAAAAGCATTGTTTTGTATTTCCTTTTCATTCCTGAATTGTTTTCTTTTGTTTTATTTTCCCCTCTCTTTCTCATGACACACCTACTCATTACCAGCATACAGTCGTAAGGCAAAGCATATACCGTAAAAACCCGTGTATAATACAGACCCACATGTAATGCGAAGTGTAATTTGGGGATAGCAAAAACGGGAAAAAAATGTTTTACGGATTTTAACGGTAATAGGTTCCCCTTTGTTCTCCAAGTAGCAAAGCGGTCTTGTGGCCTACATGTTGCGGGCTTGCCTCGCAATCCAGTAGTCCTGGGTTCAATTCCCTCCACCTTGGGACGAAATTTTATTTTCTTTGCCTGGTCAAGCGGACATTGGGATGCCACTTTTTCTGGACATTGCTGGACAACGAGTTTCATTGCTGATGAGCCGTATAGTAATGCTTTCACATTAAAAGGAAGAGCTTGCCTGGTCGTGCAGTGCCAGCACCATGTGTGGGAAGTTGGCGTACTGGAAGAGCACAAAGTAGATGAGCTGGCTGGACAGGTTCTGCCAGAAGAGCTCGATGGGATCATCAGAGCCTTCCTGCTCCGACTTCTCCATGGCACGGACGACGAGCGCCACCAGCTCCTGCTCCAGCACCGGGCACCGCTGCTTTTGCTGCATGGGGTACCAAAGAGAACCGGGTGCTTTATGCCAGAATGTCAGCACTGACGGGGGACCTTCTTACGAGCATGGTTCAGCCAGTGCTGACTAACACCCCTCTGTGCCATTACAGCAAATGTACCACTCAAATCAATGAGTTTACTCCAGAAAAGTGTTGCCATTCAACACTGAATATGTAATAAGAAAAAGGACATGAAGAGAGTTGTTTGTTCTCCACTTAAACAAACATTTTACGTTTTGTCTTGCACATTTGGCAGTAATAAGGCGCCAAGGCAAACCTCTGCGATTATTCCAAAAGTGCTTAAATGGGATTTCCTTTGATAGCCAGGCACTTCCAAGAGTGGTTTCAGCAGGAAGGCCACTGCCAGTAAGCAAAGTGCCCAAGAATACTCCAGACTTACCCAATATTGGGTACCCACCGTGTTATGCCCTGCATGTGCGAAACCTAAGCTGTACTGGCAGTTTGCTTACAGAATGTGACAAAGCATTTGGACAACCTCAGTCTTACAAGTTCTCGCATATCCACGCGAACATGAAGGAGAACACACAGTCCATGCGACGGTGCTGACCAACACACATACCTGTGGTGACCTGAGGCAGGTCACATGAGGAGCCAAAACTTACCAGCAAGTAGACGAAGGGTGGGTGAAGACATTTATTTAACAGTGGGGCGGGGGCTTCTATCTAGAGGGGAGGGGATCACACGACATACACAGGATGACTAGACTAAGCTGTCTATGATACAGAGGCACAATGGAAGAAAAAATGCAAATCCAATGCAGGAATCAAAAACAGGACTAGAATACCAAAATCATAAGGAAAAAAGAAAAAAAAAGAGGAAAGAAAAAAACATTACTTCAAAACCTAGCATTATATATTTGCAAAGCCCCAAACCTAAGCATTGCCCAGTGCACTGCCCAGCGCAGTGCACGTCCTGCCAAGTGAAAAACTAAAAAAAAAAACAATGGCTGGCAGTTTAGTGCTGCTAAGCATACAGCAATATTGTAAATATTGTGCAAAAGCATGGCTTTTTGCAGGTGGACAACATCCCCATATACCTCAAAGCATGGTTGAGGTGTCCGCCGACCCAGGGGAGCCAGTTATGCACCTTTCCTTTCCTCAAAATCAGTGAAGTCTACAATGTTGTCCACACTAACGCCAATGAACCCAATGAACACCCAATGAACACCAGTGGGCGTGTTTCTCCCACAGCGTTGCCAACGCCAATGAACGCCAGTGGGCATGTTTCTCCCACAGTGTTGCCAACGCCAATGTATGCAGCATACCTACTGAGGTATCCACTTAACCGAGGAGCCAGCTATGCGCATGACTATCTCAGAGGCTTCACGCAAGCAGGCGGATTTTGCAGGGTAGGAGGCTAACAGTGCTTTCGCACTAAGAAGAAAAAGGCCTCAAAGGAGGGAAGCCGAAACCAAAGGACCCGACCTGCTTGGTGAGTCCCAGCATGCTGCAGACCATCTCCCGCGAGTACGGCTGCTCCAGCACATACCGCAGCAGCTCTGTCTGGGGCTGCTGCACCTCCTGCAGAAGCAACAATTCGGACGTCGCTGAAATGGTGGCAAGCATGACAGCTGTGCAGTAGTCAGCGCAAACGTTCCACACATTACACTCCGAGCCTCTGAGCTTCAGCTTCACTGATGACGAAGTGAGTCATATCACCGCCCTTTGTCACTATTCTCATGTAAGTAAAAGCTTGTTAATCAGAACTTCAAAGGACTGGAAAAAAAGATAGACTTATTGAATGACCAAAAAAAAAAAAACTGACAAGAACCACCTGCATCGCGGTAAATTAATTTTGCGAAAGACTGCATGATGGTCACCTTGCTTTCAGATGAGGACAATCCAACGGTGAACATTTTTCACATTTCCACCAATTTTTTATTGGATGCACACTCTCGGCAACATTGGCAACACTGGCACACTCTCAGCAACAAAATGGGCCCCTGTGTCATCTTTCACGGTGCGATGCAGTGGCGGCGGAACCCCATCACAAGCGGTTGCATCACATGTAAGAAGACTTAAATACACGAACAGCGAACGGCATGTAATGAGCACAAAGTTTTGACGCATCGCGATGAAGAACCACATGGATGGAAGCGAGGGAAATGTACAGCGGCGTCAATCAACTGCTGAGACGGCACGTAACGGGGCTCAGTTGGCTGGCTGATGCGCGGCTGACAGCCACCATTGCCACATGTTGGTGCCAAGCTCAGAAAAACTAAACCAAAACTAAGCGGTCGGGCTATTCTCAGAGATGGGGCAGTCTGTGTTTCGTCCTGCTTCCTGTTGCGTGGACATCAGAGGTGTGCGGGCAATTCTGCAGCACGCAATTCAAGTCTAAGTGGTGCTATTCGACAATCACTCGCCATGCCGGTCATATCTGGATGCGGAATCTTTTCAGGAGGCAATCCGCATTACTCGGCGTCAGACCCATGTGAATTAGGAAGCGTCCGATGACCCCTAACATTGACCCCTAAAAGTTTTATTTTAACCGTGTGTGAAGACTGAACCAGAAAAGCACGACTTTTTTTTTATATGACTGTAAAAATTGCGCAGGTGCTGTGAGAGCTCACCGCACTGTAGGGCAGCTGTCCCTTCATGGTAAACTTGGCTGTGTTGGGGTCCAGTTTCCAAACGGTGCAGCACGTTCCTGAGTGACCTACAACGGGCCGAAGCTTGGAACGACCTGGACAGACAGGACAAAAGGGTGAGGGTGTACAAGCCTCGCGATGCACGTGCGTGATTCACCTGCTGTGTAGCAAATGAGAGGCAAGGACCACGCTTATCAAACGAGGTTTGGGTCATCATCATCATCATTAACCCTTAAAGGTGCACTGAAGAGGAATCTGAACTTGTCTTTTTGCCGCGGGAACTCAATCTACACGTTCCGAGCTTTCTTAGAAACTGCGATTTACTGCCCTGTGTGGCCAATTTCCCCAATTAAATCGAATTAACGTCCGGCTCCCGCCTTTCTTTTTTGAATTCTGCCTCGTACGGTGGGCGGAGTCGACCAACGCGTGGAGCGCCTTTCACCCAGTCCCGTGGCGGCTTGCCGCTCTGCCATCGGCGGAGTAATCCGTAGTAGTCCGTAGTAGCAAATAGTCCGCGCGTATTTTTATTTGTTCTGGCTTATTTTGCGGCTATATTACCTGCGAATGAAACTATTTATTCATGGAAACCTAAAAAACAAAATAAAGCGAAAGCAAAGCCTCCACGGGACTGGGTGAAAGGCGCTCCATGCGTTGGTCGACTCCGCCCACCGTACGAGGCAGAATTAAAAAAAGAAAGGCGGGAGCCGGACGTTAATTCGTTTTAAATGGGGGAATTGGCCACGCAGGGCAATAAGTCACTGTTTCTAAGAATGCTAGGAACGTGTGGATCGAGTTCCCGCGGCAAAAAGACATGTTCAGAATCCTCTTCAGTGCACCTTTAAGGGTCCCGTTAGGGACACTACATATTGGGGGGAGGTGGTACAGGGGTGTTCAGCAGTCATACATGAATATAAATATAGAAGGAATATAGAAATACAGAAAAATATAGAAAATACAAAATATAGAATAGAAAAAAAAAACAAAGTAGAACAAGACGAAAAAAAGACAGAAGTAACAAATTCAAATAATCAAGTCACGACAGAGTGTAGCAGAAATATAAACAAAAACAGATTACAACTTTGGAAGTAGAACAGGCTGGTCAGTTTGCAGGGCTTGGAAGCTGACATAGGGTGCAGGAAAAAATTATTTGTCGTTGAGATGGTCGATTAGGAGCTGTCTGAATCTGGAAGGATTAGTCAACAGATAACGCAATCTTTTAAAGAAACAAGTAAGGACAGAAAATGCTAATTCTGCATGGGAACAGAGTGCCTGGTACCGTTCTCTGTGCCTGTGAAAAGCCAATTACAGTTGGTTCAAGACCTCATGATCTTAAACTATACATCTGCTGCTCTACCTTGCACGTGCGCCAACAAACAGAATAACTGTAGACAATTCAACTTCGACCAACGACAGGGCATTGCTTTCAATCTCATCATCCAGAATCATCAGCAAGAAACTACTTCAAAGAAGAAAAAAAACACCCAAGATTCAAAGGTACGTAGTTCAAGCAGCTTGTTCATCTTGCCAGTCAAAAGTGCAAACACAACTGAACATCCCGAATGACAAACAAACTTTCAGCTTTGAGTCTTGTGCAAATTAAAACGGTAAGTTGGTGCAGGAAAGTAAAACACTGCACTAGTACGGTGACAGGGCCATGATAGGAGCAGTTGGGTTACACAACAAGGACAATATGGAGGTTGCAAGAGACACTGGATGAGATAACATGTGAAGTTTTTACAATTTGGCACTCTGTCTTTTTTGTGTTCTAGATGCTGTCCTATACCAAGAAACTGAGCTCAAGGCAGCTTTTAATGCACATGACATAAACCTGAACTTCACAAAAACATTTCAAAAATTACAACAAGAGAGCCTAAGTTACCTGTGTAATCATTCCATCATGAGCACTGCACACATTATAGCCATGGCAAGCAGGCTTTTACTCACCGACAATAGTCACCATCTGGGCACATGGCTGAAAGCTGTCCACAAAGTCGGACACAAGCTTGGCGAATTTCTGGTGCACCAGAAGGAAGACAACAGGGAGACAAAACAAAAACGAAAGTTAAAACAAGAACTTCCACAAAAACTTCACGAGGAACTAATGCGAAAAGTGTACTGCAAAAATAACCCCCTAGATTAGGTTATCACTCTAAATTGTGCGACCCCATCATTTCTGAATTCACACAATATTGGCACACAGCCAGCGCCTGGAATACATGATGTCACAATATCGGTGCATCAAACGTCTCAGCACTGGCCACTACTGCGCAGCAGACTTGAGCACTTGCACGTGCTTTATGTACTACTCCCGTCTTTCCAATACTCAGTTCACAGAGAAGATCCACACACATGCATTGTGCCATTAATGAAAGCTAACAAGATCGGCTTACCAACCTCGTGCATAACATGACAAAATTCCGCACAGAATATGAGACAACGCTGCTGAGCATGTATAATTAGCTGCAGAGCACATGCTAAAAGACTCAGTTAAAGGGACCATGCAAAGAATTAAAAGCCGCTTGTAAATGTTAGAAGTGATGCTCAGAAGCATTGACACCAAGTATGAGTCGTCGGAACTGAGCCGGCAATTTATTATGAATTTTTAAAAATCGCGTTTTTTAAAATTCGCGGGCCGTTTGGTGTCTTCGTAGGGAGCCATTTTGGAACCAAAATCAGGAAAACAGACGTCACTAGTCCCATGACGTCTGCTCGACGTCTGCTCGAGCCGCCGTGCGACCCCCTTGGGCAAGCGTGAGCCAGCTAGGCATTGCCTTCGCGCGTATGGTTTCAATTTACCTCTGTCGCCTCTTTCTGTCGCGAGTTCGGGAGCCAAGAAAGCGCAGAGACCGGAGAGACGCTGCCGACGCACGCTGCTCCTCGGGAGTGTGACAACCGGAAGTCGTAAACCGAACGTCAGCGAATGACGTATTCATGGGCAGTGCCCAGTGCCGGAGCTGTTTTCTTTATTTTTTTATGGTTCCCCACGCGTACAAGTTGAGGGGGAGAGGAGGAGCGTGATTTTTAATCGTCTATAACTTCGTTGTTATTGATGCTAGCTCAAAAATTCTTGCGCTGGGGTGACGAGTGATGGATTGCCTATCTTTACGTAATCTCAATAAATTTATTTCATAGTCCCTTTAAGAACCATCTTACACAAAAAACAGATGTGAAGAAATATGGATGGCATTTTTAGTATGAGGCCGTCTCCTCACAACGGAACACTGGCACTAGCTTTGACACAGCAACTCAACAAATGCGGAAGGTTGACGCTAGGCCGAGTTCTTGAAAACGGCAGTTGCATCTCACCAACAGTGGAAATGGCCCTCGCGTTATGATGCGGGTCGCATGGTGCAAAACGTACCCAATGTGGCCAGCCTGCCTTAGATGCCATTCGCTTCTGGACGTCGTCAAAGATGAGGTAGCTTGGCAGGAGAGCAGCGTTGCGGTCAAAAATGTGTTCCAGCACCTGACCAGCGCAGACAGTAGCAGTCAGTCAAACAACTGCAGTCACTAGGCTCACTTCTAAAGAACCAACACAGCAAGGAGTAGTAAGGAAGATCAGCACAAAGGAACAGGCAGGCAGGCCTTCACTCAAGAATGAAGTCTTGGGTGCCACGGAAAAAAAGCTAGACTATGCCTATTTTCCAAAATTCCATCACTCACCCTAGAATTCATCATCATCATCAGCCTGATTACACCCACTGCAGGGCAAAGGCCTCTCCCATGTCTCTCCAATTAACCCTGTCCTTTCTCAGTTGCCGCCACTGTATCCCCGCAAACTTCTTAATCTCATCTGCCCACCTAACTTTCTGCCGTCCCCTGCTAAGTTTGCTTTCTCTTGGAATCCACTCCGTTACCCTTAAGGACCAGCGGTTATCTTGCCTTCGCATTACATGCCCTGCCCAAGCCCATTTCTTCCTCTTGATTTCAACTAAGATGTCATTAACCCGCGTTTGTTCCCTCACCCACTCCGCCCTCTTCCGATCTCTTCACGTTACACCTATCATTTTCCTTTCCGTAGCTCACTGCGTTGTTCTTAACTTAAGCTGAACCCTCTTTGTTAGCCTCCACGTTTCTGCCCCATAGGTTCTGCCCTAGAATTATAGTCATGAAATCGTACCTTGATGGAGGCAAAATAATGCAAGAAAACTCCAGGCCACTAAAGTTATTCTGAAGCCCTCCACTACAGCCTGCTTCATTGTCTCTCAGTTGGCTGTGGAACATGAAAGTCCACTAACTATAGTGCTTCACTTAGGTTCTGCCACTGTTCATCCAGACAGCAGAAAACGGGAACACTTTCTCACTGACACAGTGATACCCTTCACTCCTGGGTCCTCCAATTCCATCATCAAACAGACATTCAGATGATTTACTGGCCCACTCTCAATGCCCTGATATGGCGCAGTTAGATCTTCAAGCAGGAGCTTTCAAACTGGCTTGTGCAAAATGCTCAGGTTCTTTGGAAGGGTTTCACAGTGTTTGCTGTTCTTTGCTCGTTCCTTTAAAAATGCAGTGTCGGTTGGTTGGTTTATGGGGTTTAACGTCCCAAAGCGACTAAGGCTATGAGAGACGCCGTAGTGGAGGGCTCCGGAAATTTCGACCACCTGGGGTTCTTTAACGTGCACTGACATCGCACAGTACACGGGCCACTAGAATTTCTCCTCCAAAGAAATTCTAGCCGCCGCGGCCGGGATCGAACCCGCGCCTTTCGGGTCAGCAGCCGAGCACCATAACCGCTGAGCCACCGCGGCCAAAAAAAAAAAAAAATGCAGTGTCAGCGGCGCCATTCGCACAGCACACCGCCAGGCACCCGCTGGTAAAAATGCACCTCTGGGCGCTCGCCAATAAAAACTGACTTCTTACCTACAAGTCCAGCGCCTCTCTCTGAGGCGGATGCTCTAATAGCTAGGCTGTTGCGGTGGCCTAATAGTTACAGTGTTCGCTATTCTTAGGCATTTCATCAATTTTGCGCCATTGGCGTCAGCATTCGCAACCCCACTGCCGGACACCCAAGCATAAAACTGTGCCTTCGGGCATTGGTAAAAGTGTGCCGTGACAAGAGGGGTCCCTAAGAAAATTTTGAAAGCCATGACGGTCCGCGCAGGCTAAAAAGATTGCGAACCCAAACCTTAAAAGCACACTCAAGGCTTGCTTGGAATCTGAAGTAGATGTTCAACTTCCAAAGAACAAGGTTGCAACTTTAAGTTCTTTAATGTCTGTGAGCCAAAAAAAAGTTTCTAACTACCTGCACAAGCAATTCTTATGGAATTCAGACTCTTAAGCAACAGCTGTAGCAGGGTGCAGAAAACAATGTGTAAAAATGAAGTCATAAACTTACACTGCTGAGGGTGTTGAGTTGCCTCATCAGAGATATGTTAACTGATGGCGGAATCGATAGAGCCTTGTCAAAAATTGTCTTCAGGAGGTCCCGGACACCCTGAAAGATACCACAGGGAAGTAACTTGACAATGCTTTCAAGCTGAGTAGATTAGAAAAAAAAAGTGGAAAATGGTGCAAAACACAAACCTTGTAGTCGATTCCCGCCACAATCTTCTGGATCAGGCACAGCGACTGACACCAGTACTCCTCAGCTGTGTAGTGAAACTTGTCCGTGGCCAGTAGGGCGTCACACACAGGTCTGTAATTGTAGACACACATATATTAGGCCAATTTAGTGCAACATCCTTCTTGTGACTCAAACTGAAATGACATCTTTGCTATAATGCTTCACTCTAGTCACCAATCACTGACTTTTGCCAGACAAATGTCTGCTGCTCAGTTTTCAGTCAATAGTTTTCACAGATGACATGTTCAATATAATCTTTGAGGCCTTTTTTGCTTCATCCCAGAGAAAATTTCAGGCCAAAGCACTGTTCAAAAGCATTCAAAAAAGGCATCCCTGGTAGCAGACAAAGCAAGTACCAAAAATTAAGCCTCAGCTAACTTAGGCACTGAAATGTACCAACCACATAGAGCAGTTACTCTATATAGAACCGTAGCCAGGAACAGCAAATCAATGAATAGTCAAACAAATAGAGCTCATAAAAATAAATGCTACCACATGAAATTTTTCTTTATTAATATACTTTTCCGTACAAAAATTAACTCGGCACAGCTCCAAATACTGTCTTTCGCACCGACGTTATCAGACCACATAACAGTGAAGCAAAATATGCCTGAAGTCACGCCATACACAAGAAATGACACGCTGTTTCTGTCTTCGATAACTGTTCTATCTGCTGCGCTTATATGGTGCGTGTTGCAGCATAGGGGGTATCCACAACACCCTTACCAGCCTCACTTGAGCACCGCATTGTTGTGTAGAGGGAACACAGTTGGTACTGTTGACATAGCAACAGCTGGGGAGATTGTCTGGCCACATGAATGCCACAAGAGCATGCACCCAGAGAAAGCATCTGGCAGCATTCCAAAGCACAATCTTGCATACATTAAAGCACTCCTTGGCAAGGATTTGAAGAAGCAAGGGTCTTGCATGTTTCTTTATTTTTTGCTTCCTTGTCTGAAAAAAGCCAGCACAACCCACAAAAACACAGCCCCCAGAGTTCCCATGCAGGCATGGTGTCTTCCGAGAGGCAACCAAGTATGTTGAGGTGCTTGATCAAAAAACTGACAGGTGCTGTAGAGCAGGCTAATACTCCTTGTAGTCTAAATATATGCATCATTTCTTTGAGGCAAGCCATACTTTGACTAATGAGACTAAGCTTTCCTTCGTTTATTCATACATCCTCACCCTTTTCTCTCGCATTATACAGAGTATGAATGAAACATGACACACACACTGACATATAAAATACACTGGTTCCTCCAACCTGACTTCCTCACTGGTAAAAAATGTCGCACAAACACAATGCTAACAGATGTGCGCATACTCACTTCGGCTGAACGACACCAGCGGTGACTGCATGATGCAAGAGGGATAATAAGGTTTGCATCTGACGGTGGTTGCTCAGGCTGGAGACTGCAGACACATACTGCTTCAGAGCACCATCCAGGGATTCCTAAAACAGAGAAACGTGTGAGCGATCTGCAGAGCTTGCGCAGACAGAACAAGCATGCACCGAGATGCAAATGGTTTCAAGAAAATACATCCCAGTAAAAAACACAACATGAACTGTCTAGTAGTTGCCGCTTTAGTAGTATATTTTGAGTTCCACATAAAATTACTTACACATAAGCAACAAGTAAATCATGTGTGCAGATTCCTGCTCTGTAATGAAGCTTCAAAAGATGCATCAATGGGGTCACAAAATATACCTTTCCAATACTTTATCTCCTCTCTTTGATACCCAGGGTGTAGCTTACATGGATGCCTCCTTCGTGGCTCCTCGAGATTCCTGCGGCTACGCCCTGTACCACCCCCACCTCCCCGCTCCTGAAACTCACACCAGCGGGCCGTTTCTACGTCCTCCGGATGCATTGTCCCTCGAGGTCCTTGCCATTGCGCATGCCCTCCAGTCATTTGCCCTCCTTCCCTCTCTTCAAGAGTACACAGTCTATTCAGACTCACAAGCCGCTATACACCACATACAGAAACGCACCCTAACCCCTTCTCTTCAACAGGAGGTCGAACAAGCGGTCTCCGCATTGCAGCCTTCCATCGTTTTTCTCCGCTGGGTCCCTGGGCATTCAGGAATTGATGGCAATGAGCTGGCTCATCAGCTCGCCCGTGACACACTTTTCCGGGCGGCACCGTTGATCCCCTGGCCCAAGCCCTCGGAGGACGGTGGGAGACTCACCCTTCGCCGCACCATAAAAGAGGTCTACCTCGAGCTCCGCCTCGACAAACGCCTTTACCCTCCCCCTCATCCATCACTCACAGTGCCGGAGGTTTGCCTTCTTCGGCACGTTCAAATGAATGCAGTCATCACCCCGTCTCGCCTCTTCCTCTATCGCTATCGATCGGACCCTTCCTGTCCCAACTGCCCCTGTATCTATGCGGACCTTGCCCATTGCCTCTTCTATTGCCCGGCTGCTCAGCAGTCGGGTTCCTACCCCCCCCCACCCCCCCTCCATTCTTTATCCATCACCACCTGGCTTGACTGGCTTGGCGCTGAAGGGGAGGAAGAACAGCGACTTCTGGTCGCCCAGGCGGTCGACATGCTCGGCCTGTAAATTTTGGCCGAATAAACGTCTTCTACTACTACTACTTTATAATCTTTCCAGTATTTGAAATATTAAACTATAGCTTTTGCGTTGTCCGAAAAGTATATTAATGCCCACCTGTGGAATACCAGAAAACAAGGTCTTTATGTCTTCTTGGTATGTCCGCTCCTTGAATTCCTGCATTTCTTGCGAGTGGATGATGAAGGAGTTGAACACTTCTTCCAGGGTGTCATTTTGCTGAAGGGAAGCAAAAAATTAGGACAGACCCCCGCATTTGTAGCGTAAGAACGACGAAGTTAGTGCTTTTATTTATTTATTTTTCCACGAAGGCCAAACACGAAAACGCTGCGCGGCTCATGAAAGGTGGTTGTACGGCTCTTTCCTCGTTTGCATTGCAATAGAAACATCCAGTAAGCAAACGAAAACGGGAGGATACGAGGAACACACTCTTAGAGCGGAGGAGGAGGGGCGCCGCTGCGAGGAGGGTTATGCAACGCCAATGAGGAAAGAGCCGGTTTTCCATCACAATGAAAAAAGCGCAAACTTCACGAAGGCCGCAGAAAGGGGAGACGAGACACAGGCACTGTATCAGCACCGCATCCGTGGCCCTTCTTGATAAAGAATTTCGTTTCCTTTCGACAGCTCAGCAGTCATGATTTCCTGCTGCGATTGTCTATGATTCATGTTTTATCCTTTTTGTTTTGATGCCTTGAGTATATTTATTGATTTGTCAGAGCATTAACACGTTTTGGTAGGCTAGTTGGTTAAGCATCTTGAATAAACAGCGCGAACGAAGACGAGCACAAAAGACAAGCAGACGGACGACACAGCGCTGACTAACAACTGAGGGTTTATTGCTGATCATACAAGTATAAATACATGGATGTCGGCAGAGAGTGAAAGATATACAAAGCGCAAAAAAACCAAGCAGAGATTACCAGCCCCCAGGAGTGACAGTTCTTTTTGCGGTAGTGTTAGCGAAGGAGTGCTGATACATGCATTTCCCTGCTTCAATATGTTGTAGGCCTCGATAATTTCCCTTGCAGTTTTTTCCCGATTTTTGGCAATGACCTTAGTTTCACAATATAGCGGTACGCACTCTTCTTTCTCTTTCTTTGCCCATTCACAATCCCGGCAATGCTTGTCTGCTTGTCTTTTGTGCTCGTCTTCGTTCGCGCTGTTTATTCAAGTTGTCAGAGCAATACAATTTCAGTTGTTAGCGCCTGTGTCTCGTCTCCCCTTACTGCGTTTTTTCTCGCTAAATGATCAAAACTGCACACTTCGCGGCCAGCTGTGCGATTACACTGAAGACAAACCTACGCAAGATAAATTCTCCTGTTTTTGTTCACGCAGCGCACCACACTGGCAACTCTAAACAGACCCCTGATCAGCTCGACAGAATACGTCGCCAACATCGGCACTTTTACTGCTTAATTACCCTATTATCCATGCACGGCGTATGTACAATGTTACGGCACGCGAAAGAACAGCGGCAGCTTAATGAAACTCACCAAAACGTTGTCAATGTAGCGCGATACCTGGACCTCTACCGCAGCCATAGGTGCTGGTCGTCAGTCAGCGTGGCAGCTTCACGGAGCCCAGCTGTCACTATTAGCACCAACAGTACATGCGCTCATTTGCACTTTTAACGTGCCATTCAGTCGATGTGCCGTTCTTGTTGTATTGCTTCGCGATTTCCGCTTGCACGCTGTACAAACGCCGGCACCACACCGCATTGAAAACCAAAGCAGCCAGACGACTCGTGATGTCGATGGCGATGTGCCTTGATCTTTTGCTCCGTGCATACTAAGGTTCGTTATATCCGAGGAAGTACACTATACCCGATTATAGGCTGCCACAGTGGCAGGGTGGGCCACCTGCCTCTGGCAGACCAATGCAGAAGCCAAGCCAGCTCTCGGATTGTATTCTGCGCACAAACGAGAGATTGCGCAGGAGCGCTTCTACGACAACTCCCTTGGCAGTGCCCTACTCTTCGAGGCTCGGGCGGGAGTGCTGCGCACTAAGAAGTGGCAAGCCCGGATTGCCGGCCAGGACAATGCGGTCTTCTTGTGCACGATGTGTGGACAGGAAGAGGAGACGATCGAGCATGTGGTGCTGTCATGTCGATCGCTCCACCCCTGGCAACCGAGTGGATGTACCCTTCCGCAGGCGCTAGGTCTGGCTAGGTTTTGACACAGGGCAACCGGCAGAGGGCAGTGCGGGCGACAGTGAAATGAACAACCAGGAAGCCATTACCAAGGCCAGGGCGGTCGAAACAACAAAGCGCCGCCTTGAAAACTGGAGTGGACTGAAGCGTTAGGTGGTGGTGATAACACGGCGGGACAGTCTTCGCCGTAGCGTCACAAAGTTGGCTAGGACGTTCGTGTAATGTCCGCCCGTTACAAAGGGATAAGCCCCAAGTCCAATCCAATCCAATCCAAAAACTGGCAGACGGCGAACGCCATTTCCACTTGCATCGACCCTTGTAATGCTAACGCATTGATAATTAAATAGACGCATGGGCTACGAGAGACGCCACAGCGGAGGTTTCCAGAATAATTTAGACCTTTTGCACGTGCGCTGACATCGCAAAAACATGGACGTTTTTTGTTTTTAAATGTGAGAGTATCATATGTCCAACCGGCAACGAAACCTGGCGTTGTTGACCGCAAAAGTGGTCAGAAAAAATCCCTGATGACGTCAGCGTGGTATTAAAGAAAAATTTCAGATTGCGAGGCGAGCATGCAACCCATATAGGCCACAATACCGTAATGCTTCTTGCGAACAAAGGTGAAATTATAGTACATGCGTTGTCTTCCGACTGCTAATGAGTAGGTGTGTTATTATGAAGCGAAAAAAAATAAATAAATAATAAGGACAAAAAATAAACTTACCCGTCGCAATCAAAGTATGTAAGTAGTTTTAAGTGAAATCTAAGCCACCACCACGGCTAGGATTTGATCCCGTGACTTCCCCGACCTTGGAATCAGCAGTTGAACGCCAAAGCCACTGAGCCACCATGGCAGGTCCAAGTATCTGATGCACTACCAGAGTTGAGACATTAGGGTTTTGAGGCAAAACAAAGGTGTGAACAACAAAGGTAGACACATTTCTGCCCCAGCTGCCATGGTGGCTCAGTGCATGGTGCTTGGCTGCTGACCCCAAAGACACAAGCTCAGTCTCGGCCGCGGCAGTCGCATTTCTATGGATGTGAAATGCTAGAGGCCTGTGTACTGTGCGGTGCCAGTACATGTTAGAGAACCCCAGGTGATGGTTCAAGTTATCTGGGGCCCTCCAGTAAGGCATCCCTCATAACGAGTTGCTTTGGGACTTTAAACCTCATAAACCAAACCAAACCACTTCTGCTCCACGTCAACATTTATTCAGTAAGGTTCGTCTTCAGCAACAGCAAAGTCGCACCAAAATTTCATCGTGAATAAATACATCCTATTGACTGTTTGCAAAGCACATCAGCACATTTCAACTCTCTAGAAACACAACGCTCCCCAACATTATTTTGAAAAGCCAGGTTTTTTTTTTTCCTTTTTCACAAGAAAATAGGAGTGAGGGTGTGGCTCTTGGACGAGTGTGTAAGGCACTGGTGCACATCACAGAGCACATAACTAAATGCATGTGCTTAATTTTAAAGTACAACCAAAGCAAATTACACAACAAATACACTGAAGGAAGACAACAAAGTGGTCAGATGTAGGTCAAAACAAAAGAAAACAATTTTATTACAAACGCTAAACATAAACTGCGTATGTGTCACAACCATATGTTACAAAACCAATCACATGAAACAAGGAAAACAGCACAAAGGACTTAAAACGGTGATGAATGCAATACTGCACATCCCAAGTTTCTCCTTGTGCCATTGACCTTGTTTTATATATGAAGGACATGCACGTGCCAAGCAATTATGTACTCAATTTTCACAATCAGCTTTCTAAAAATTAAACAAGTTTATCAGAATGGTAATCACATCAGGACTTCACATTATACAAACCATGTCAGCCTGTACTGATTTACACATGTAAGTACATACACCACCATGCAATGACTATGACGTCTGGATCACAATTTCAAGCAGCACCATTGCTTTATACGGCAGGCACTGTACGCGTTAGCAAAGCACTTGCATAACAGTGGACTCCCTTTAAGACGTGTTAGCCTCAATTCTATGATAAAGTGAACAGTTTAGGCACCACTGTTGAGCTTCCAAAAGACAGAACGCAAAAAATAAACGAATTTGGCTCACAGCATTCAACTAATATGCGCACCGTTTAACGCAAACCTTCAGAGTGCCATAACAGCACAACTGAATGAGTTTGCAAACACATTCATGTTTAGTTGCGCTCAGTATGACTTGCAACACACAAAATGTAGTCCGAGTTTCCGTCATAAAGCAGCAGAAGCCCTGCGGCGGTGAAAATTTATGTACCTAGCAGTTAACTGAAGGGGCAAGGCTTTCAGCAGAGTATATACCATGGCACATGCAATTGATGTAATGTGCGAAGCACATTAAAGTCACCACCAGTGCATTGCAAGTCGCGCTGAGCACGACTGTCTACACAAATTGCAAACTGTGTATTATTTTGCAAATGCACGTAACAAAGCACATCCTGGTTTTAGTGCACAAACAATTTGTTTCAGTGCCGCGTCACTTGTGAGCGGCCTTCAGCAAATTCTGGAAACGTGTCCTCCAAAGCAACAAAAGAGCAAGTATGGCAGAAAAGGCCAGAAGACACCATAACAAATACAAGGTTGACTGCAGAACACAATCTGATATTTTGAGCACTTGTACTAAAGAGAAGTTCCGTTAATTTGAACGTAATTATGATGTCCAGCAACGCTCGTCTTAAAGGGAGTCCACTACGTCACATGTCTTCTGTGGCACGCGTGTGTTTGCAGCAGGGTCTTGCGCTCTGCAAAGACACCACTGATGTCCGTGCCTTAGGTGAAACGATTAAGCACGAATACTACATGAACTTGAATTTTCATTTGTACTAACTATATATCTGCATATTAAGTTGTGACTGCTGACAGCTATTGAAAAACCAAGCAAGAATGATACAGCAGTGACACAAAGAAGATTAACTAATCAAAAATTGACAGAGATGCACAATACCATGTAACCAGTAATTTAAGAAAATACGACCAAATGGTTTGGTGGCATTAAGTGCTAATGCCCAGTTGTAAGCCAAGTCTTAGCAGGAAACTGTGCAGGGCTGTCATTAATTACAAGAACAGATAAAAATCCCATGCATTTAATGGCTGCTGGTAATCACTTCAAGCAATCCTAGGACACAGCCCAGAGCTGTCCCAACAACTTCCAAAGCACAAAAGAGTTCTAACAAATGTAATGCAGCTGAGATAGTATGCAGCAAAAGCATCCCCGAACAGGTGAACTGGTGAAGTCTTATCATAAAAAAACATTACAACGACAAAGGATGAAAAAAAGGAAGGGGACTCGTGCAGGCATTGCTGCGTGTGCTTGTCTAATATCCTTTTCTTATCTTTTGTCATCTCAGTGCTTCTTAATGACACAGGCAGCAAACATAAAATGTAGATAAGCTCATATGACAATGTGTAGCAAAGACATTCATGGAGTGGCTGTCAAGATTTTTGGGTGCCTTTTGACCCTTGTCGCAGTGGCGCAATTATTTAACCATTAAAGTCAATGGTTTTATCACGATTAGCGTAACAACACATATACAAAGCACAGAAAAAAATGCGAGTGAACTTAACAAAATCATGTTGAAGTAATGCTACACAGACACACTTCTGACTACACAAGTGCAAAAAAAGTGCTGCCTATTCAAGTGCTGACTATTCAGGACTTCGCTTTCATGAAACACCACAGCTGTTTCACATCAGCTTGCTAACACCACTGCAGGTGTACAAGAAACTAGTGGTTAAAAAAAACAAGGTTTAGTGACATTCAGCAGCCTTCATGACAAAAAGTGTGCATACGTGCTGAGAAAGCTATGATAAAATAAGTACAAAATATTCCAAAATAAAACAACAAATAACATCCCAACTGGTGTAAATGGCACCCGTCAAAGGCAACCTGCCAAACCGTACAAACTTAAAAAAATCATCTTATAAAGTTACAAGCCTGTGTGTACGTGGGACAATATTGAACAAAATTGTTAACATCATAGTATTTCTAGAATGCCGTACTAACATGTAAAACTTGGACAGTCATTGGAACCTTCACAAATATTAGTCTAACAATACTTTATATTATAGCTACACTTTTTCAAACATGACTCTGTTGCAGGCTTCTAATATTCTATTGAGCTCAGCAACATTTAGTGATCACATTGGCCACAGCACAAGTCAACCTTTTACAAAGAAAGCTACAAAAATAGTTCAGACACAGCTGTAAAATAGTACCTGATGTCCGTCTTTTCATCAGACACATAAACATTAGTAAATCCGAACACAGAGACCTTGTCTCCTTCCCATAAATTGTCATGAAGTAACAAAGAAGCCAGCAGTGAAGACCAGTGGTATGATATACAAAATTTTCACAGGTTTCCAAACGTTGTCATTGTGCACGAGCTCCGTGTGCTCTCAAACAATGACTAGATGCAGGTTAAAACTGTGCACAGCCCTGCAGCGAATAACAATCATAGCTTAAAGATCAGTGCAGTAGGGTTAAGCACAGACACCATAGCGGAGGTCCCTAAGTTGATTTCAACCATCCTGATTTCTCTAGCATTGAAATACTATCAATACACAGCCGCCTTAACACTTTTTCTCAATTTAAATGAGGCATCATGGCCCAGTATCAAGCTGATGAGATTATGCCTCGCAACTGAACATCTCTGCCACTTCACCGCTGTGACAGTCACGATTACGGGGATGAAGACGTGTTATCACACTGACGATGACGAAGAAGGGTAGAAAGGCTTACATTTTACTCAAATTTAAGCTGCCAAGAACAAAACGTTGCATGTTAGTTGAACAAATAGGCTCAAGCGCATGGAAAAAGGTAAAAGCAGCACAATGGCGGAAGAGCTTTGTAAGAAGGACGTCCCTCTGGTGCGGTACAATGCGAATGCTTGTGACACTTTCACGACTGCAGCAGTGATTCCGAGGCACCTTATGCCAAGACAGAGTGCATGTGGCAATACTAGACTTTGTGCCACTTGCAACGTGTGGACAACGGCTGAGATCATGAAGGTGCCTCTGAGCTGCGGTAAAGTTTCCGCATCCTCCTCAGCAGTGGCTCCGGCCGCTCAGAGCCTTCGTCCACTCTGGACACTTGAAACCTTGACACGCGACGCAACGGGAAGAAACTCAGCCTCTTCCTGCCAGGCTGCTTGCCGTGGGTGGGTGAAGAATCCGCCTCCTGCACAAAGCAAGAATAACGAAGCACTCTTTCACCAACTGACTGTCACGTGTATGGCCTAAGAAAGCACCACTGAAGTATTTGTCTGTGGCGATTAAACTGTGCCTAGGCACTGAGATTTCAGTAGGTTCATGGCACTACAGCCGTATATGTGCAGGCTCAGGTATAAATGCTCAGCTGGGGACTTTGAGGTCTACCTAGATTAACCAAGTTTTATCATCATCATCATCATCATCATCACGGTCAGCAGCAGCCTGACTATGCCCACTGCAGGGCAAATACCACTCCCATATCTTTCCAATTAACCCTGTCCTAAGTGATGCAGCGTGTGGCGCGGAGGTAGAGCATCTGCCTCGCATGCTAGAGGACCAGGGTACGAACCCTGGAGCCATGCAATTCTCCACTGAGTTTGAAAAAAAAAGAAAGAAAAATCAGCGTGTCGTGTTGATGTAATTGCACAACCAGGCTTGGCGTGCGGCCTGATCTTGGTGACCAGAACCGACTACTCACTCCCTCGCCAGAACAGGATTTGGCCACCCTGGTGTAGTACTTGGCCACAACCTTCTACGAACAGACTAATTAAGTTTTATTAGCAACCACGTAAATCCAGTTACACACTGCTGATTATGCCAATGGAACTAGCAAAATAATTTTGCCTCATGTGAAAAAATAAAAAAATAAAAATAAAAGAAGGAATAGATCAATGGTTTTCACTCCTTCAAAAACCCCAGAACACAACTGCGACCAATTCGGCTATGCATACATTGCATGCATCTGCGTCTCTTTTCAATTACCTACTTTCGGACCATTTTAAGGACTTTAAGAGGGTTAACTGCTGCGCTAGTTGGTTTTCAGACATAATAAATGATTTTTAATGCAACGGGGACACAACACATGAAAGACGACAACACGGGGAGGTGATGATTTTGGGCAGAGGTAGACATCAGATGGCTCGTGAAATTCTAGAAGCCTTTCATATCAAAAATGCCGGTCTGAGCTGTGTTAGTGACAGTTCGGTTTTTCTATAAGAAGCTGAGCAGAAATTTTTGTCGTGCCTACTGTGATAAGATCGACGCATGGGGTGTCTGGGTGCCTTGTACGCGTGCGCATACGCTGGGAGGGCTATATATTTCGTATGCTGTCTCTTGATTAAACAGTTGGAGTAAGCGCCCGTGTTGTCGTCTTTCTTGTGTTGAGTCCCCGTTGCGCTAAAAATCATTTATTATATTTTAAGGACGCACTAAAAATCTAGACACCTAGACATTGTGCATTTTAGTGAATGGATGATGAAGCAAGCTTAGCTCCTCTCTCTCTCTGCTGAAAGAGACCTTGACCTCTTTCAGCAGAAACGGAGAGATCTTCCCAGACAAAAGAAATGTGTTGGTAGCGCAGCAGTGGAGGCAGCAGCAGCAGCATACCGTGGTCTCCGACTTGCTCCGTTTGAGCTGGAAGGTGACCCGGGGTTTGCTCTGCGAGGATGATGGCTCTCCGCCAAGCAGGCTCTCCAGCTCCCAGACGTTCATGCGACCCTCCTTGGGGTGTTCCTTGTGATCGGGCATAGACAGTGCCCTCGACAGGTAGCGCACCATGTTCTGCACGGAGGAGGGAAAGTGGATCAAAACCAAATTCAACGTGCGACCAAGCAAAAAATGCTCAAACAATCTTATTTGCATTTACTTTACATCTGCCATTGTGACGTTACTTGCTGTGAAAGAAAATTCCTTCAATTAGACTCAAAAATCCCTATTTTAAGTCCTTTTTCTTCTGCAGTAGCTTGAAAACTCGAGAAATTTGTAAGCAAGACAATTTTGGTTCTCAGGATTCCCTGGAACTCCGTAAATTTCCCTAATCTGCCACAATTTACTCCTTGAATTCCCCAAAAAAGAAAAAAATTCCCCAAATGGAACCTACCTTTGAAGCCCCTACTTATATTGATCGAAGACTGCACTGATAAGATATTTTCCGCACAATATGTTCCTTACAAAAAAGATGTCAGCAGAAATGCCTTTTAAAGGTGCTCACAAAAGTTTAAGAATGCAGCTAACAACTAAAGGATGTTTTATGCCCTTTCCTGTGTGACCTGCACACCGCAACCCTGCATGTCAGACAATGCCTTCAGGCAACAAGAAAATTTACTTTTTTTATGGTTTCCGTGATATGAAAACTCCTATACATACAGGCGAAAGATGCTCTAATGGTTTTGTCTTCCTTACTGTAGAAAAACTTATCACCACAACTTCCGTGCAAATCAAGCACGAACTGCAACCATTGGTTACAGTGATTTGTTCTGCTTTCCGCTTCACATTTTTGGCCACGATGCGTCAACTGGCTTTTCTTTTGCAGCCTTCTCACAGTCGACAGTTTTAACAGCAGCACACGTCTCCGTGATAGTTTGAAGTGAAATGGAAAGTGTTGCCCGTGGCGTTACTGCTTTCACTGCATCTTTCCAATTTTTTTTCCCCATGTGAAAAGCTTATCATACTTTGGATCCATTTCTTAAGTATAAAAGTTGAAACTGGACACCAAACCAATCAGCATCGAATCTGGTTTCCACCTCATTTCTGCTGCTGAAAACCGCCTCTGCGTTTTGACACTATCGGCGTAAAACAGACACTTCTCGAGCAGATTAAAATATTAAATGTCGCCAATATGGTGATCTCCTTGGGCGCTCAGGCATCACAATTTCTCATACTCTGCTTATAAATAATAAAAAACACGTGCTTGATTTCAGTCACAGGGCCCCTTTAACAAGATAGTTTAGCCAGAAGTGCTGCCTTACCAATGGTGGAGGATGATTGGCCATCTGTTGTACGACTGTCTGGTACACATCATCATCCTCTGCTTCCTGTAGCATGATAAATGAGAACACAAGTGTTATACTCCTGCCACACGGCAAATTTAATGTCATTCCCATCGAATGGCGTTCGTTCAAAATGACATTATTTTGCTGCCACACGAGAAAATATAATGTCATTCCATGAAAACATTAGGTATCGAATGAGTTTACAGAACTCATTAGCCAGCGATCTCTGAGCTAATGTGTTATCTCGACACCAGAGACTTGGTGAGAAAATACACCGAAAAACACGATTTCAAAAGCGTCAAGAGCACTGTAATATTTCCGTGTCCGTATCATTGTGCGGTCGTTCATTTATGTACACAGAAATGCCAAATAGAATTGGAAAAAAAAAATAAAACTCACTCTCGCTACCACCCTTGCGTGGCTTCCGTGGTTAACATTCACAACATGGCAACGCCCAGCCCGCCCGCTTCGGACCGAATACTGCGTCGCCGCTGCATTTTTCGACGCAATAGCTTGCTCTAAATGGTCGTATTCGCTTTTATTTTGTGCATTCTCATCCCTCCGTGACAATATTGGAGTGAAATATTAGTCGTTTTTGAGGTTAATTTAAGAATTTTTTGATGCTAGGCTTAACTATGTACGGCGTACACTGTCGTCAAAGCAACGACCCCGGGCGAAGTATTTCTCCAACTTTGCATTAGAATCTACATTTTCATTTTATCCAATTGATTTACATTAAAAAAAAAACAAAGCCTTCGAATGCATTCATTACTGCCGTTAATAAAAGCGAGAAACGTTTCTTCGGGACACAGTTCAGGAATGTTTGACTTGCTATCATCTAGATGGCGCCACAGTGTGGTACGCTTCTCGCGCGCTATGTTAGTCACTCCCAACCACCGTACTCCCAACTAAAACTGTTGTGAGGACGGGTGGCAGTGCGCACAAGGTGCGCCCGTAGCATGCGCAAAGCTTTTGCGGACGCACAACTAATACTGTCTAATTTCACCATAGACAGCATTTCACAAAATGACATCCGCCATTTGCCTGCCACCTCTGGCTGAGCTTTGGCTTGGCTTGGACTCGTGGTGGATAGCAGTGATCAACACGTTATTGAAATGAGGATTAGTATTTTCAAATCAGTTTCCATTAGCAAAGCAATACTTTTGGCAACGCATTGAAGCATACATAGAAATTTTTGTATGCTGTACTCTCTTTCCATCGCAATCGCCATCATTTGCAAATGACATTAGTTTTTGCCGTGTAGCAGCGCGCAGAAAAAATGACATTAAGTCAAACAAATGTCATTCGATGAGAATGACATTAAATTTTCCATGTGGCAGGGGTATTACATACCAATGATGTCAAGCAAACAAGGATAGAGAAATGAGGGGCTCGTTATGACATACGCATGAAAGAAGCCAGCAGTCATTCAAACCGAGGAATTCATAGGATAATGGTTTCTCTTTAATTTGCGATGTTAAGTAGTGTCATCAATGTTACATGAAAGATAACCAATTACAAAATAGAAGAAAAAACAACTATACTACCTACACCATGAGATCTGAACCAATGGCCTCCATATGATAAACGCGGTGCTCGACCAAATCAGCTATGGCAACAGCTGTCCAATCTCCTACTTTTGGAGGTATTAGTGTTGCATGAACCTTAACAGTGTTCACCAGAGTTACCGTTGTCCTTAGCGGCGAACACAGAACGTTCTGTATTACCACGAATGTCACGTGCAATGCGAACAAACAGGGGTCTGCCTGTTTGCAGCAGTGCAAGAACCCTCTTATGCTACCTATCGCATTAAGACTGCCAGAAGCGATGTTTTCGTTAATCGAGACCCTGGCTAACCCTTGATTACTTTTGGCTTAATTCGTACCCATACTGATGATGGCAACAAAGACATACGCTACTGTGTTCACTTCTCTACAAGGCCAAATGTCAGTGACTCTATCTGAAAGAGCAGCATTGCTTTTCTGTTTACAGGATGAGTTCCAGCACTAAACAGATTTGTTGTAAGTATGAGAATGTGCTCACTTGTTCACAGAGAGACTTACAGGAAGAGGACAGTAGATGGGCTTCTAAACATAGTGCAAGCAGAAAATCGAAAAGCTGCAGACACAGTGTGCGGTTGGTTACTCATAGAATACACGAGACCACTTTTACATAAAATCCTCAATCCTTTAGAGCTCTCGATGTCAACTATGCAGTCAACTTCCGTTATTGCGAATTGGGGCACGTAAAATTCTTCACCCACAAGCACTGGACAAAACGACGTTACAATATATCACTAAGCCGAAAGATGACCGTTAAATTTCTTTTTTTTTTTTATCAATAAGAATCATTCTAAACATTCTCATTGCAGTGCTGCTGTCTCACTGAGACTGTGCAGCACCCTGGAGGCTGAGCTTGCGTCAGCTAATCAGGGACTAATTTTGCAAACCTGTTGACATGTGGCGCCCATGCACCGACAAATCCCGCCAGCTTGGCATGCCATCAACAGAGCACCCAACAGTCATGGCTCTGTTCTCATGTGCAGGCCAGTTTAGCCACTGATCAACTGCCTAGATCAATTGTTCAAGTGACTGCCGCGGTGGCTCAGTGGTCATAGCGCTCGGCTGCTGTCCCGAAAGGCGTGGGTTTGATCCCAGCCGCGGCGGTCGAATTTCGATGGAGGCGAAATTATAGGGGCCCGTGTATACTGTGCGATGTCAGTGCACGCTAAAGAACCCCAGGTGGTGGAAATTTCCGGAGCCCTTCACTACGGCATCCCTCATAGCCTGAGTCATTTTGAGACGTTAAATTCCTATAAACCCAACCAAACCAACTGTTCAAGTGACCCAGGGTATAATACTTATTTAGCCACTGATTAGCTGACACCACACATTAGCTTCAGAAACTGTGCACAGTTTTAATTACAGAAGAGCATACAGGGTATTTTTCCCTCCCCTCTTTTGCAATGCCTTCCAGCAGTCCTCAGGCAAACAATGCCTATAAGTGCCAGCCCCACAATTTGAACAGAAAGTTTACTTTTCAGCACATTTACCATTCCACACACCATTTACCTGTTTACCATTTACCACATCTACCAAGGAGCATGATGGCCTTAGCTGCCTATGTGCCATTAAACTCAACACAACACAACACAGCATTTACCACACCTTGAATAACACATATATAAAAAACCTCCTGGTGCTTTCCTTTCCATCCGAAATATCAACTGCTGATTCGAATTATTTGATGCCGGTCATTTTAAATTCAAAACAATAAGCCTTTCTAGAAAAGCACAAGCACTTGTTACTACTTTGGAACATGATCAAAATACGGGAAGAGATAAACTGACTAATGTCAAATGAGTATGTATAAGTCAAGCGTTCTGGACATTAAAAAAAAAAGAAAAATTAGAAGGAGGAAACAAGCAACACAAGTGTCGCGCACAAACCTCGATGATGTTCTGCAGGTCCTGGAGAGTGTTGTCAGCCAGGTCAGGATCTGCCTTTTTTGCCTCATCCAGTTTCTGTGAAGCACACAACATGGGAAGCGCTCAGCCATGCGGTTATCATTCTCTGCGCACTCTCCATTTAAGAAAGAAGGCCACAAGAACAAAATGAAATGCTATGCTGTCGAGCTTGATTTCTGCACAGACAAAGATTAAGCAAACTAAGCGTTATAATTTTAAGCCTTGCCAGCTCACTTGTCCTAGCGCTGAGCTAGGAACAGGAGGTGATAGGAGGCCAGGCAAGCTTACAGTAAAAAAATGTTGAACATGATCACCAAAACAAATAAATAAAAAGCGATTGTTGTAATTTGGCCAAGCTAGCATAGTCCTAGCTCCTAGCTGTCTATTTCATGGTTCCTTTGTATGCAATACATTACAGCACCAAATGTATTCAAGCACGAGTATGGTGGCCTGATGTGAGAAATATGAACGCATGAAATACAAGTTAGGCTGGCCTCTAGTGATCTTGTGCAGAAAGGCCCATGAAAGCAGAGATGTGCCACAACAGCACAACTCACCGTCCACTCCTCCAGAAGCTTTTTGCCCATGTTGCTTGCCGCTGCACCGCCCACGGTCTTGTTGTAGTCTCTTGCAACCTGTTGGGGATATGATGATTCAGTGAATAAAAGAATTTGCATCCCATGTTGCAGTACTGGTAAAACAACATGCATCTAAATGTTATAAACAACATCAAACTGCTGAAGAATGGAGACCTTGGCGAATTGCGATTTGTTTATATGCATGCTTTTTGCATTATAAACTGCGGATACTACAGACTGGTGAAAGCCATTGCAATTTGCACGAGGCATGGACACCAAGCATTATCTAAGAGTTTACTAAGACCTGAAGAGCACAAATTTAAAAATTCTTGAAGGTGCACTGAAGAAGAATCTGAACTCGTCTTTTTGCCGCGGGAACTCGATCTACACGTTCCCAGCATTCTTAGAAACTTCGATTTATTGCCCTGTGCAGCCGATTTTCCTAACTAAATCGGATTAACGTCTGCCGGCTGCCGCCTTTTTTTTTTTTAATTGCCCACATACGGTGGGAGGAGTCGACCAACGCATGGAGTGCCTTTCAGGCAGTTGCGTGGCGACTTTGCTTTCGCTTTTATTTTGTTTATTTTAGGTTTCCGTGAATAAATAGGTCTAGTCAGAGACTACATAGCTGCAAATTAGGCCCACGGAAATAAAGATACGCGTGGAGTCTTTGCTTTCCTCAATTACTACGCATCACTCCGCCGATGGCAGAGCGGCAAGCCGCCACGGGACTGGGTGAAAGGTTGGTCGACTCCTCCCACCGTTAGCGGGGAATTAAAAAAAAAAGGCAGGAGCCCGACGTTAATCCGATTTAAATTAGGAAAATCGGCCGCACAGGGCAATAGTTCAAAGTTTTCAAGAACGTTCGGAACGTGTAGATCCGAGTTCCAGCGGTAAAAATACGAGTAGAGATTCCTCTTCAGTGCACCTTTAATAATAATGCACTTTGCTTCAGTCCAAAAAAAACAATTTTTCTTAGTCTTTGGCTGCTATGGTAAACTAATTGCAAATACATCTTAGCTTTTCCATCAGGAACACACCTGGAAGACTAAGTCACTGTTCTTTTCAGCAAGGAGCAGTTTTCTTACTGAATGCCAACAGCGCAAACGACGCAGACAAAGTAGACGAAAACACAGGACAAGCACTGACTCACAACTGAAATTTTATTCAAGGAAAGTAGTACATTTTATAGAAAAAGTGGCCAACTTATCAGCTAGTAAACACAACCCATGTTTCTACGTGGCATCAAGGTATGCAACCTCACTGTCATATAATGAAATAGATGGCTTACTGACGCATAACCTTGTTTTTTTCCTCATGTGATATGCTTCTATAATCTCACGTGTTAATCGGGACGGGTGTTTGTAGAGGATATCACGGTAAGGCAATGAAGGAAAACAAGATTGGCAGTCTCGAACATGGTCAACTAGATTATTAGATTTGTTAGCTTCCAGATTATTTGCATGCTCTTTCAAACGTGTATTGATGCAACGCCCCGTCTGCCCGATATATACTTGTCCGCATGACATTGGGATTTTGTAAACTACCTCTTCTGCGCATGGCACATACATTGCTTCGTGCTTAACCCCACAAGTTGTTTCAGATTCTTTTCGTTGCTCAGCCTTTTTTTCCAAAACAGCACAAACCCTTTTAAGTTTCTTGGGTGCGGAAAAAACCACCCCTACGCCATACCGTTTTGCCACATTTTTAAGATTATGTGACAGGCGATGTACATAAGGGAGAATGGCAAACTTTTTTCTTTCCTTCTCTTTTCCCTGACTAGGCACCAAATATGGATTCTTAAGCTTTCTGGCTACCTTGTTACAGCCCAATAACATAACACCATCCGGGTAACCAGCTTCCTTTAACCTTTTAACTGCGTCGTTTGCGCTGTTGGCATTCAATATGTACCACCAACTCGCCCGTTTGGCTATAGTTTTCTTACCTTGATGTCGTACTTCCAAAATCTCTTTGTACCCTGTAGACTCTTGGCAGGGGCAATCTCCTTGATCTGCGAAAGACGGCAAGTAATGCATTACATTACACTACAAGACTTTCACGCAAACAATCCCGCTTTACATGAATAACTCAATCTAGGTGGATCCATCACAGCTTGAAAAGTCTTAATGCAGAAATGAAACACAAAATAAATACTGCAAAAGTCAATAAACTAGGGACATGTGGTTCAAGTGAAAGTCAAGATGTTCCATATTAAATGAAAAGAATTTAAACAAAGAGGAAGCTTATTATAGCATTGGCGAACAAAATTCAACACGAAATACAAATAACAAAAATAAAATACTCATATACAGGTATGTGATAGAGTTATTATTAATGTAACAGAAGAGTAATGACTCGCAAAGCAACTCCACCACAGAGGTTCATTCCGAAATAGAATATCAAGAAGCACACGCAAGGCAGCATTCTTTATTCACAAAACTGTGCGAGGTATTATCAAGTGCATCAACTTATGGCACGTTCAATAAAGTGTGCAGTTGGCATTTGATGATCATCATGACAAGTCCTTCTTCTGAAGTTAGTATTTGGTCAGCACAAAATTTTCCAATTTACACGGCCAGGAATTTACATGTGTCAGGAACAAATTTGCACAGCACAGGCACTGACCCTGCTTTCAGTTAAACAAATGAAATGTCTATCATATGCTTGGTTTAACTTAGGCAAACTCCACGATACAGAAAGTTAAGTTACGCAAACTAACTATGGTTTAACTTAGGCAAACTCCACGATACAGAAAATTAAGTTACGCAAACTAACTATCTTGTTCTACTGAAGGTATACAGACCTTGTACACCCCAAGCTAACCGTTTATACACTTCCACTTTCATGCTTCACTTTGCAGAAGAAAGTGTCCACATACTTTCACTGTATTCAGGAAATGCCTTATAATACTGAATGACACAACACGTCACAATGTTGAGACAAATGAAACAATGAATGAGACAAAATATACTTGTTTCATTCTACCTTGCCTGAAGAGGCTATGACCAACATCAGCTAGACTGCATGATAACATGCGTAAACAGGAACTAGATGTAAACCACACGGGCAAGTTAAAGCACCTTCAACTGTGCCCACCCACTGTGAGCACCACCTAGTTGCTTTATTTTTCGGCTTATGTTTACTTGACAAAGATTTCACCTTTCAAATTTTTTGCACCTTAAATGTCCACGTGGCACAAAGTAATTATCACCTGCCCACTATGGTGCTGCACATGAGCATTATGGAAGCTCGAGAAGAGCTGCCTCTCACAAGCCCCACTGGTGGCTGTGTTTGAAACAGCGACCAGCCCGGGCAATTGCGCAATACTTAACCGTTGCACTATTGTGCCAGTAGAGTGGTATAAGGTCTCTCCGCGATCTATGAATGCATTGAGACGGTTGTGACGTCATCAACAAAGCAGTGAACACTAGTGGATCAATCATAGGGCATCACCAAATTTGAAAATCTGACGACCCCCAAAATTTGGAAGTTGGCCCACTTCAAGAAATTCCTAAGAACCCCAAAATTTTGGAAGTAGGCCTAAATGCAATTGAATTGTCTTCTTAAAGGGACACTGAGGAGAAATTGAAGTTGGCTTGTATCGACAGAATACCAGCTGCTGATTACAAAAACGCCATTCATACTGACAATAAAGCTCTTGTAACGTAGAAAAGAGCAAGAACCAAAATACAGGTATCGCCGCCACAGGCCAAACTCGCAAGTACAAGCATGATGACGTCATAGGACAAAGCAGTGTTGCTAGAACCAATGGTTCTAGCAACTCTAGGACTCGAGAAGCCACAAATCCCTGAGGCGCAGCCAATGCATGCGCAAATCTCCTTGACGTCGCCAGATGGCGCCACGTGCCCGGCAGCTACGCATGCTCCTGAAGCATCGGGACCAATCAGCGCCTGTTTTCCGGCGGTAGGCGGGCTTCCGGTATTCCGCTAGCAGTAACAAGGTACACGGTATGCTAAAAGTGTCTATGTATTTGCGAGAACTTCGTTGACGACTTCGAGAACGAGATCCATCGTAACGCTGGCAAAACGCCAGTGCAAACGTAATCGAAGCGACTGTAGCGATGACCGCAATAGCCGATAGATGCCTTCAATGTGCGGCCGGTGGTAGCTTTCTTTTCGGCTGCTGCTAGGCCGCACTGCTGGCCGCTTGAAATCACGGAGTCTGTGGTACGTCATGCGCACGTCATGTTTCACGTCACTTAGTCCTGTGTCGTCATAGGAGAATCCCAAGTTTGAATCAGAGCGGCGGGAAAAACTTTTTCAACTTCGAATCCAAATTTCTTAGAAATAAATGCATCTTTCGCTGCTGGCCAAGTGGCAACAAAGCCATGACATGCCGAACTATCGGATTTTACTATAAAAAAAATATTAATAGTGCTCTCCTCAGTGTCCCTTTAAAGAATGTGGTTTTTGCTACTCATGTAGGACTACTATGGTCACACCGTCGTGAGACTGCAAGCAGCGCACCTTGAGAACAAGGATGCCCGACAGAATGATGCAGAGGATGTTGACCACGGTCAGGCAGAAGGAGATGACTCCCAGCACGGCACACTCCTTGTGCATGTTGTACTCGTCGAAGTAGTAAGGGATGTAGTTGCGCGGCGCAATGAAAGCTGGAGGCACCATCATGGTACCCCCTGTGGCATTGACCTGAGAAGGGAAAACAAGGCCTTCACACAGGGTGACACACTTGCAAAGGCCGCATTTCAGCAGAGGCGAAACAGGAAAGGTGCCTGTGTATCGTGTGATGTCAGGGCACATTAAAGAATCCCAAGTGGTCGAAGTTATACCAGAACCTTCCATTACAGCACCTCTTTCTCTCTCCCTTCTTTCACTTCCTCCTTCGTCTTTAGCCCCATTGCACAGTTGAGATGTCCACTGAGAAGTGAGACAATTACGGCAGCTTTCGTTCTCACAAACCAATTTTTATACAGCGTACAATGGCTGAGAAAATATTTCTGTTAAACACTGCGAGCTTCCCGTACAACAGTTAAAAGTCATTAACAAACAGCTCTTAACTGTAGAAGCACAGTTATTCCTTCGTTCTTCTTTGGCTGAATAATTACTTAAAATGGTGCTTGCTGTCATGCTTGGGAATCTCCACTTTTCACACAGTCGTGAAAAAAAATAAAAGTACCAGCAGGGAAACATAGCAGTCGAACACAGCGCATAAAAAAATTGTACACCGCTGTCTGCTGCCCTTTTTTTAATCTCCAGTGAGCACTGTATGCATCTCAGGAATCTGCAAGGCTTAGTGTTCCTCGCGATCACTTTGTATACAGGGAACGTTTGAAACACTCTGTGAAGGCTCTCTGTCTGCCTCAGCACCTGTCAATAAAATGAAGGCAGGGGCGGGAGAGGGGGAGGGAACACATGTGTAGAGCTGGCGAAGTCGCGGTATGCATACGCTTCTGCGCAGTTTTTGCGGTGGCAGCTCTAATCCTACTCAACCCTCATCTATCGGATTCTATAAATCGCATCTTTTAAGCCACAAGTGGCAAAAAAGAAGGCGGGTGACAAAAACGAAAGCCCATGAGCCAACCTGCGCAACCGCATCTCATACAACGCTACCCACACGCCGTCTGCAGCGGCATAGTTTCGTTTTTGTGCCTTTCTGTTGTTTGCGCTTGCACCGCAGCGGTGACGGAACTGTAACAGCCGCAACAAACCACGGGGTGTTAGCGTGGGCACAGCGCTCCAAAACACATTTGATGGAAGCCGCAGACCATGATGGTGGTCAAGCGCAGATGGAGTGTGGATGCCCGCTTTCACCACTGTGCCTTAGCCGTACCTGCGCGCTGAAAATCATCAGCATCAGCCTGACTACTCCTACTGCAGGGCAAAGGCCTCTGTCCTTTGCCAGTTGCGGCCACCGTATTCCCGCAAACTTCTTAATCTCATCCGCCAGCTAACTTCCTGTCGTCCCCTGCTGAATACATCTGCCTTCTCTTGGAATCCACTCCGTTACCCTTAAGGACCAGCGGTTATCTTGCCTTCGCATTTCATGCCCTGCCCAAGCCCATTTCTTCCTCTTGATTTCGACCAGGATGTCATTAACCCGCGTTTGTTCCCTCACCCACTCCGGCCGCTTCTAATCTCTCAACGTTACACCTGAAAATAGGCTGCCAAAAATGCGGGCACGGAGTAAAGTACTATCGCGCGAGGAGACATTCGCGACGTAAAGTGCGGGAGCCACAACTGCAATGTAACAGCTGAGTTTGTAACGCATGGGTACCTATTGGAGCTAGGTCGGGCCTGGCTTATAAAAATGAAGCAGCCAGGAAAACGCAGCAGTTGTGAATGTTAACAGCAGGGTTTTACTGTACGTAGAGTGGATTGCATATATCTATGGAGAATATACCTTCTGGGCTTACTACAAGGACACGCCTTGCTACAGAACAGTCCTGAAGTTTACACCAGCGACATTTTTGAGTGCATACCATCAACTACCTCAACCAAACACATGCGGCCAATCTCTGCATTGCAGATGAAAACACAGTTCCTGAACTGTAGTCCCACACAGCAAACAAAAGCAATTGTTGAGACTGAAATGAAACAGTTTACCTGAATTGGATCTTGAGACAGTGACTTGAATACTTTCACCAGGGACAGTGACCAAAGAATGCCCTGTGAGGAAGCAGGCCAGTGCCTTTGAGTTTGCTGATTTACAAATCAACACATAGGAAAACATGCAAATGAGCAAGGAAAATTTAAAAAAAAAGGGGGCGATCCACCAAACACAGACTACATCCATATTATACAGAATTCCTGAATTCCACAAGTGATTGCCCCAAGACCGGCTTGCCCAGTAATTCTACTGACAAGGCAGGCACTTTGTTAGAAGCATATTTTAAAAAATGGCACTTCTAAAAAAAAACCTCTTCGGCATAGAGCACGTCATATATAATGCTGCATCTTTTGACCCACTAATTCTTACCAGTTATGTTTAAACGCATCTTAAAAGTGTGCTCAGCAGTCTAATCTGCTCCTGTGCTCTCATAGCGTGGTGTTTAGAATGAAAGCATGCTTTGCACTGCTTGCGACTAGGTGCCACCATGCATTATGTACTTTGTTTAACAATTTTTGTAACATTATCTACTTCTCCGCTTGTGTTACTCCTTTCCTGTAAAGTCTAAGGGAGAGGATTCTGGTACCAAAGGGAACATTGGAACACGCACTCAAAACACAAAACACAGGACGAGAGCCACCTGCCTGTCACCTGAGAAGGTAGCTCTTCATGAGAAAGTACCAACCAACTCAACAAGTCCTTCTAAGGCTCCTCTTTACCATGACGATACTGATGACAATTTAATGCTTAAAGCTGTAAGGGGTGCTTGACCAAACAGTGCCATGCGTAACAGGTTCCTGGTCTGCGTATGGCCCATTTAACCTCAAACAAGCCAAAGCCAACACTTGGCAAAAACTACACAGCTTCTAAGCCAAGGCTGAGTAGCATGTCAGAAGAAATGATAGCAATAGCAACACAATAGGAAATCAATACTGACACTGTTGATGATGGGTGGCAGCAGAGAGGCCGAAATGGCCACGCCCACCAGGCAGGCAGAGTTTCCACCCAGGATGGCCATGGCCACCCCACCACCAGAGGGCAGGGCCACCAGAGAGCCCACCCACAGGCTTCTCCAGTGACCCCTGGAGGAGAAAGAGGGAAACGGTAAGGAGAGTGTCAAAGTCAGCACCCTCACACGGTAGAAGCCAACAGACACTGAAACCATGGGAGGCACAAGGGAAAGTTTTTCTTTTCGGTTAATGGTGGCATCAATCAGAGAGAGAAACTAGTTGCTCAATGATTTTAGATATCAATTTTACTCTCAGGACACCCTTGAGTCAACATCCAACTTGTTTCAGTTATCAAATGCTCTCATTGCCATCCTGCAAGTACTTTCCCTGGGTAATCTATAAGCACCATCGGTCAGTGCCACATTACACATCCCCTGACAAGCCACTCATTACAAGAATTCCAAGCTCGTGCGCAAACCACGCGCTTTCACACCAACTGTCATGAAATGCACAGACATCCACCCTACCTGGAGCTCATTTCCGGATTGGGCCAGCGTGACGGACTCCAGCTGGTACCTTCGTAAGGCGGTATGTCGCCCCAGAAGGCATTCAGAAGGCCAAAGAAAAAGCCTGCACGCAAGGCAAGGTTTTTCAACAACTCCACATTGCAAGTGTGTAACAATTATGCACCATAAAAAAATCATGTGCCCTTTGTTGCTTCTGAGTACAAGGCATATGCACTGTAAGTGTGTATATATATAATCCGAGGAGTAAAAATCACACAACACACCGTCTTAAGGATCAGTAATTAAGGACTAGTCTGGTTTTCCATGAAAACACCCCATGATTTAGAGTTCTTTCCTTTTGTTATTTTCTCAAAAAAAAAAAAAATCGGAATATGGCACACCTGCCTATGCTGGGACACAAAACACTTTATTTTTGTGATATTAAAGAAGCAGGTGCTCTTTCAACTAATCTACCTCTGAAGCCATATTTTAAAGCCCAAGGGGTAAATTAGATTTATATCCATAAAAAAAATTTCTGCAAAGACTTTTTTTAAATGAGTTCAAGAAGTTCAGGTCAGCCATTTTTCTTCTCACGCCTTCAATAATTTGCAGACACGAAAAGTGCCAGTTGACAGGTACATTGCTATACAAGTGGCTTTTCAGGACAGGATCAGGCTCAACCCAATTTTCTCAGGCTGTAAACCTATGTAAAGAATCAAGTTTTGCTTCAAAAAGCAAATGGTTCTAGCATAACTATCACAGTGCTTTAAGTGTAATTGATTCCCATATGTGTGACCACACACTTGTCAAGCTGCACTGCAGACTATGTTTCGGACAATCAAACGATCATGGATACTTTCCCCAGCAAACTCACCAAACAGCAGGCAGATGAAGAGACCAATCAATTCCGTTTTCAAGCCCAGCTTGGCAAGGGCTGTGTCACGAACTATGATGCCAAACGTTATTGCCATTATGGGCCCCTTTGGAGATGATGATACACAGTGCATGAGAAAGACAGACAGTGCCATAAAAAATTCTAAGAAATTTACATCTAAAACCCACAACAGTCAGAACGGAAGAAAATAATTTTATTGGCGATTCTATCTTGGCACTACCATAGCTTATAAGTAGGTTCAGAGAAATGTATGCCAATACACTTGCTCCATGAAGCAGAAAAGTTTCTGATGGTACCCACACTGTTGCAACTATAATGCTAGTGTTTTGAAACCCAAAGCATGAATATGAGTATCAAAGATTAACAAAGATACTTGCTTTGGACTAAAAAGACTGCCTAAGGCTAAGAGAGTAGGGGAAAAGAAGACAAAGAAAACAAGCATGCAATTTATAGCACATGGCACAGCTTCGATCAATTAAACCAGTTCTACTGTTGTAGGCTTACCATCAGAGGCGACACCAGCATTGCTGCAATTATTGATACCACATTATTGTCCATTAGCCCAAGAGCAGCGATCATGCTGGAAAAAAAAAAAGAACATGGTACAGCACACGTATTTCTTCAAGAACTTTTCATCGCAGGACATACCATATGGTAAGCCTCTAGTGCTTCATGCCTCAAGCCAGCATTTTACACATGTGCATCTATTATTAACAGCTTTCAATCTGTTCAATTTGTTGTCGCCACCTCCAACTCTCCTCAAAAAAAAAAAAAAAAGCTACACAATAGGTTAGCCCCTTCCGTACTCTCCATACGTACTCTCCTCAGTAAGATAAAAAAAATTTTAAACTATAAACCCTATATGCCAAATTTTTCTTTACGCTATCAAATTTAGAAATAAGCTGCATGATTATTTTGATACCTTCTAAAGAAAGTGCAAGATGCTTAACATATTTATTTATTTAAGTTCATTTAATTATATGTTCTGGCTCCTATGCAGCACAGTAGCATTGTGCAATACCTCACATGAAGTGCCTTTGTGCATTTAAAAAATCAAGAAACGAGAACAGCATGCACAAATAAGATGGTATGATGAATGGTGTGCCCAAGATACATACTCACCCAGCAAGAATTATAAATGTAACAAAATCAAACGTCAGCTCTCCTTGAGCTTTCACACCTGCAACAACCTGAAAAAGATAAGTGAAAGCAATGATATTACATCACGAGAGTGGCAGAGGGTCCCAAAATATAACAAATTTTCTCAGCTGAGCAGAAATTTTAAAAAAGGTCTCAAATGTGATCCGCTCTCTGAAGTCGACTCTGGTTTTCTTGAGAGGTACCGAACATAGCTGCCTTTTGTCTGCCTTCTTTACGAATTGTCAGGACACTCATTGCTAAGACCTACCCTTCAAAAGTGCATGCCAACCAACAACCGGTGATTCCTAGCAACACAGGTCAAGAAACAGTCTTTGCTAAATATAGATAAAGCTTGCTTTATTTTTTTCCCACTCTTTCCTAATAACAGTAGCTGCACACTGACTACAATCAGCGACCGGACCACTGAGTTACAAACCTGAGCAACTGTAAGGCGTGCCTTCACAGACTTCAAAAACTTCTTTTGCATAGACCGAAATCCGCTCTCTTTTTCTTTCTCCTTCTTTGCTTCATCGCTAAAAAAAAAAAAAACAACAACAACAAGTATCAAAGCTGTGGAATAGCACAAAGTCAAACCCGGATATATCGAACTCGAAAAGGATAGCAAAATAGTCCGATGAATCCATTATTCGATATATAAAAAATTTGCAGGCAAGCTTATCAGCAGGTAAGCTTATATGTAACCTGGAAGCAAGAATACACTGCTCCCATGCCAGTGACACACCTCTTGCAGTGACATGCTGCCCACCGCCGTGCTGGCAAGTTACACCGCCAGCGGCTTAACTTGCTTCGCATCAAAACCGTAAGGGATGTTTGTTTGGAACTAGCCACAGACTACCATAAGATGTCTAATCCTGTTACCAGTACACCATAAACAGAGTAAACGCTCATTAAAATTAAGGTACAGTTGGTTTCCGTAACTCTCTTGGCAGCGAACTGAGCGAATCATACCAGGCATGGGCCGCCATTAGGCTTTTTATGTCGGCTTCACCGTATGACAACGATGTGGCATGAAAAATGAGTATGAGATACAAGGCCACCCTAAAGCACTACCCACTCTCACCTCATCATATGAGAAGCGCCACTTGTAGGGGAGCAGCGCACAGGTCGATATAACAAATTACCAGTGAAATTTAAAGGTGCACTGAAGAGGAATCTGAACTTGTCTTTTTGCCGCGGGAACTCGATCTACACGTTCCGAGCTTTCTTAGAAACTGCGACTTATTGCCCTGTATGGCCGATTTCCCAAATTAAATCGAATTAACGGCCGGCTCCCGCCCTTCTTTTTTAATTCTCCCTCGTACGGTGGGCGGAGTCGACCAACGCGTGGAGTGCCTTTCACCCAGTCCCGTGGCGGCTTGCCTCTCTGCCATCGGCGGAGTAATACGTAGTAGTCCGTAGTAGCAAATAGTCCGCACGTATTTTTATTTCTGCAGGCTTATTTTGCGGCTATATTATCTGCGACTGAAACTATTTATTCATGGAAACCTAAAAAACAAAATAAAGCGAAAGCAAAGCCTCCACGGAGCTGGCTGAAAGGAACTTCACGCTTTGGTCGACTCCGCCCATCGTACGAGGCAGAATTAAAAAAAAAGGGCGGGAGCCAGACGTTAATTCCATTTAATTAGGGAAATCGGCCATACAGGGCAATAAGTTGCAGTTTCTAAGAATGCTAGGAATGTGTAGGTCGAGTTCCCGCGGCAAAAAGACAAGTTCAGAATCCTCTTCAGTGCACCTTTACGTTCAATACAGTGCGTGACATTCCTACACTTTTACACAAGATTTTCAAGAGGATATTATATGTGCTTGATATAGCCCATAATCGGAAATATCCGGGTTCAATATATCCGGGCTCGACTATATATGAAGCACTGCCTATCATCATATCATCACAAAATATGATGCTCGAACCCTATTTGCAGTACTATTTCTGTTGCCAATAACAATTAGCCAAGGAGTGATGGAAAGGATTCTTGTTTACAGAAGACTTCTTTCAAGAATGTTTTTATGCTGAATCTCCTAAGGTTTAGGAACAAGCAATAAGTATGCAAGGAACAAGCACCAATTTTTACCTTATGCTCCTACGGTGCATAGGAGAAATCTAGATGCTAATCTTACCTGAAAAAAAGTTTTCACACTGCAAGAGGCTAGAGCGTCTGCTTTAGGTGTCTCATTGATATTAACAAACCAAAGCTGAATTTTTGTTTACCATGAATAAAGCATAAGCTAATTCCCTGTCACAAGTAATGTCAATCCTCAACCAAGTATTATAGTCAGGTGCATTCGCAATATTTGGCATCCACAAAAAAAATTACGTTCAGTTCGCTTCTACACCCTGCCTAATGGGGAATGGCTGAAACAGCAAGAAGTTTTTACGTACACACTAGCAATTCTTACAGACTTACCCAGATTCAGGATAAAAATCTGCCACTGACTTCTGTTCCTCATCGTCACTCTCCGCTTCCACAGCTCTGTAGAATATCGGACACGGAAACACCCTATGGGGAAAATGAACGGAGATGTGTGAGTTACTATGTCTTGAAGGAATTGGTGAGCGCTAAAAAACATGGAAAAGGGACGAACACACAGGACTAAGCTTTCGCAATGCACGTTGCTCCAGATAAGCAATGCGTCAGCTCCCCTTTGGTGATGTTAGGGGGAACTCTTCGGCTGTTGTAAGTGCGCATAGTTTTTACCTGTTTTCCTTTTTGTCCTTCATTCTTGTCAGCGCGTGCGTTCCTCCCTCTTTTGTGCATGATTTGACTTCAAATGTGTGTATATATTCATGTTCCTTTTGAGATTAAAACAGTTGTTAGAAAGCGCTTCGTCCTGTGTGTTCGTCCCTTTTCCATGTTTTTTAGCGCTCACCAATTCCTTCAAGTATGTATTTCCAACTAGCCCCAGTAGTAGCTTTTTTGTTTTTACTATGTCTAAGTCATCGTACAGTAAATGAAAGAAAGGTAACAACACTAATTATCACACTAACCGGTTGTTAGGATTTACAAATGGCAATTATCATTAATTTGTTGTTAAGCACCTTGGTTATGATTGCAGAGATGTTATGGACCTTCGCATTGCTTAGAGAGAGCAGCCAAAACACGCAATTTGAAAATTATTACAATGATGTCCGGGGCACTTGCATTACATTTTACCTCCATAAGCGCCATCAAGTGCACATAACAAACAGTCCAATGACAGTCCAATGAGCAATATGGCAGCACACAAAGAGTGCTTCTTGCAAACGTTTATAGTTTAACTAAAACTATGCGCAGCATAAGTCACCACGAAGTGATCTTACCCAATAGTGGAGTCATATTTCGATCCAATTCCACGAGAAGTCAGATCATTAAGGACGCAATCCGTTGGCTTTCCACTTTCATATGGAAATGATACCTAAATGATAAGTGAACTTAGGAGAGCCTCCAGTAATCACTACAGGCATTAGCCAAAGCCGAAAAAAATCTCAGATATGCACAATACCTGATAAAACTTGTCTTCTCCAGTAGCATTCCAAATGGCATTTCGAATTCCGTATGACTCTAAACAGTCTTCCAATGCCTAAGGAACAAGAAGTGCATGCTGCTTGCCAAAGAATACTTACAACTGCAAAAACTGCTTTTATATACCTGCTTCAACGTAAGGTGCTCCTTGCTATCACAGAAGTTTTCCCGGTCATCATCTGTTGATCACAGAATATAAATCACAGCAAAGCTTCACCTCTGCGCACACGCGCCGTACAGGAAAGTCTTTTTCTGTTTGTTCAATTGTACAAATTTCCTCAGTTTTCTAGTTTCCTACATGAGTAAGGTCACAGGGAGAAGTTTAGTACGTGTCTGTCTGCTTTCTTAGCAACGCAAGAAATCACCATCTGTACTTCACAATGCGTGAGCTCATTGAAGATCGCTGTAGTACTTGCAAAAAAAAAAAAAAAAGAAAAATCAAAGTTCCAAAGGTGCGCATGGCATGGATTGCGTACCTTCCGACAACGTCGCTCGGCTATCCGCGCATGAGCGCTCTGCTTTCTCAGTATCTTCCTTCGGGATGCTGACTAGAAACCACATGCCCGACCTCATGCTGCTCTGACCGTTGGCAGGCATCTTCACAACTGATCGGCACGACTTGCTCAATTAAGTTCGCAACTGAAAAAAGAAAACACAACAATATGCATGACCACGTCGCACGCTTGAACAGCATGCGCACTGCACTACTTCCTCACTAACTAAACCAGAACGTAAGCTTTCAACCGTAGGCGCTACTTGAGACCCTAATTCCCACAAGCGTGAATGAAGAACCTGTTAATCGACACGATCTAGTCATTGGCCAAGCCCATTTACCGCATCATTAAACTCCTTCGCTTTCGACCAAGGCAGACTCCGCGTCGGCAGTGACATTCAGATGTCAAAAGAAAGCCCCGCGCTATGCCGCGCCCATATAGATGGCTCATATCGATGCATTCGCGCGGATGATATTATTGTGAAGTATTATCAATAAAAGACAAGCGAAGAACTCCTCACCTTGTACGAAAGCGAGGGCAACGATCAGCGCGTTTCTAGGCCATCGGGAAGGTGCAAGCCTTGCGTAAAGTCCGCTACATTCCCTCTGTTTAGAACCTATATATTGCTAAGGCACTGTTCAAATACTCTGAAAAATTATATTGCTATGTTTAGCAGTCTCTCCGGGCAAAAAAGCAATCCGTCCATTCCGCCCAACAACTCTACGACTTTACGGTCCACCATTCAGCGTGCACCGGCGTCTCTCTCCCACAGCTCTCTCTCTCTCTCTCGTCCTAGGGATTGCCCAGGGAACAACTCGCCGCGGAGAAAAAAAAAATACGGCACTGCGACGCTTGGAGAGCTACGGTGAGATTTACGTAACCATTGTTTTTATTTCTCTTTGCTCATACAGTTCGCTGGCTAGGGAGTTTGTGTAAGCCGTGCACCTGAACGTAGAAAGTGGGATTTGTTCATCGTTTCGACGGCGCTCTGCAAGTGAGTTTTTCTGCGATATTTCTCATACTGTTCGGTTTGAAACTTATCACCGACGCACTCCGCAGTTGTCACGGTATTTCGCGAGGGCGTCACGCGGTAACATGCTTTTAGACTGCGTTGACCAGCGCGTCTTTGAGATTAGTTCAGCACATGTGCACGACGGGCAGCTTGACAACGTGCATGCAATTAGTATATGACTATAGTCATGAGAGTGTATGATTATCTCCGCGGACTTTTGTTTAGCTTGTTATGTTTTGTTTAGCGTAGTTTAGCTTTTGACTGACAAGTTGACTCGTGGCGAACGACAGGTTCAAGCGAGGTGCTTTAGAGCGCAGCTTTAGCGCGCCGGCGTTCCGTGCAAACTGCATTACAGTTTGGAGCGAGCCGCACCGCCGGCTTCAAACGTGTTTTTACTTCCGTGTCCGTCGACAAAAGGTTTCCTCTCAGTAGCCCTGCCGACGCTCTTCAGCAGACAGGTAAGTGTCTCGCTTTCGCGTCTTGCATGCCCCCATTCATTGATAATTGGCTGCCTTGCGAGACTTTTTTAGTTCTAGAATTGCTTCGTTGTTGTGACTATGAAAAAAGATGCGATGTACGTACTACGTATTTCAGTGCCTGTGACTTTATTGAAACTTTGAGTACAGGTTATTTCTTGTTTTTACTTTTTTTTTCTCGACAACTGTGGCACCAAAAGCACAGGCTCTATTTGCTAGTTTTCGGCTCTTCCTGACCGCTGGGTAGGGCAACTTCTTGCGCGGGTTCACCCGAGCGGAATTTCGGAAACGTTTCCCAAGGGGTAGACAAGTCGAACTTTCGGAACTCCTGCGTCAGCTCTAGGGGTTCAACGACCACCCTCTGGACCTCGTCGTCGTAGCGGACCTCCACGTAGCCCGAAAGTGGGAAGTCCTTGCGGAAGGGGTGCCCCTCGAAGCCGTAGTCCGTCAGTATCCTCCGCAAGTCCGGGTGGTTGCCGAAGAAGACGCCGTACATGTCCCAAACCTCGCGTTCGTACCAGTTGGCCCCCTTGAACACAGCAGTGGCCGAGTCCAGAGGCGTCAGTTCGTCCGTGTAGGTCTTGACACGGATCCTCGAGTTGAAGTGAACCGACAGGAGGTTGTACACAACTTCGAAGCGGTACTGCCTCGTCGGCACGTCGACGCCGCAGATGTCGACTATATTGGTGTACTGAGCGTTGTGGTGGTCTTTCAGAAAGCTGAGAACAGGCACGATGCCTTCAGGGGCGATCATCACCTCGAGCTCATCGCCGGAGGTTATCTGGACTTTTTGGACATATTTGGGCAGGCACTCGGCGACGTACCTTCCAAAGTCTTCGAGCTTGGAGCGCTGGACGTACAGCGGCTTACGCACCGATGGTCTGGTTTCTTGAGTCGGCGGTGTTGCATCTGTGCTCTCGCAACGCCGTGCTGTCGCCGAGGCCACCGGCGTTGGCTGCCTCATCATATTCCCGAGCCTCGCGAGGCAGCGGGCTCTTCCGAAGAAAAGGGACATCTCCGGGTTAGAGGCGACGTACGAATCTGCACGAATTCTTTTCCGATCTTGCGTGCGTTTCTTTCCCGGCGACCTCTAAAACGGGCAGACTGTGATCATGGGCGGAAATGCTGGCGCCACTGATGATGATGATAGATCACGATGATGGCGATGATGTTTCAGACGCGTGGCGCCGCCTAGTAAGTGAAAGAGCGCGCGCAAACGCGTGTTTTAGCGTTAGCTGCACCTGTCGTGCGTTCCCACTCATGCTAGCCCCATAGCTTTTATTGCGCACACGGTGTCTGGAAATTTAAGCGGAAAAGCGTCATCGTATCGTGGTGTTCACTCTTCTACCTCTGCTGGCGGCCACGAGATTACAGGCTGGTACTGGTACGTACTACATTGGCTATCGGCCGGCTATCGGTCACGAAAGGAGGAGGGGAAGAGGCCTTGCCAGGCTGCCGAACGCACGCGAGCCTTTGTCTCAATTCGAACCTGCGTTCGGCGTTGGATGACAGCTTGTCGGTTGACGGAAGCCCGGAGGAACGTTTTCTGGACTGCGCCGGGCATGACTCTCAGGTAAATAAGAGCGGAGCAGCGAACAGATTGAGACCATGGACCCTCCTGACGTTGGGGAATCTTTCAAGGGGATGTTAACGCACGTGGCGTCCGAGTTCCACTGGCTGAAGCTGTACGTGCAGAGGAACTACGAATTAAATGAGCACATTAGGAACTACCTCGAAGGCCTCGAGCCGGCGCTTGCGGCGAAGCCTGGCTTCTTGCACCAGAGCCAGGTACCATTGGGAACGCCGTGTTTCGCGCGTTTCACGGACAATGTGTGGTACCGCGCCGTGGTGTCCGCCTGGCCGCGCAGCGATGACACCTTGGTCGAGGTGACGTTCATCGACTACGGCAACGTGGAGGTTGTGAGCGTCGCCGAAGTTCGACAGGGCCAGGACGCTATCTTTAGGACGCCGCCCGTGGCTTACGAGTGTTTTTTGGACGAACTCGACTTGGGCCTAGTGTCGCCCGCAGCCGCCGAAGAACTGGTCGCGTTGACAAAAAACAGCCTTCAGTACGAGGAAGTTACCGTGACGATCCGTAGTCAGGAGCCGGTGCAACCGAACTGCGTGCGGCCGCTCGTGAGCATACACTTGTCTGACGGCACTAGCCTTGCTGAAGTGCTCCGCTCCGCGTCTGTTTATGCGGCGGCAGCCTCCACAGAGCCACTCACGTTCCGCTACCCGACCGTGAACCTGGGCGTTCCATACCGCGTCTACGTGGCACACGCCGAGAACATGAACCGCGTCTATGTGCACCTGGCGACCAGGGACCCCATGCCGTATTCGGACATGATCCAGGAGCAGTGCGCCAACGCCGCCCCGCTCGACCCGTCGCGCGTGAATGTGGGTACGGTCTGCCTGGCCCGCTTCACAGAGGACTCCCTGCTGTACCGTTCTGTGGTTATCGAATGCACGGGAGGGGCCTGTAACGTCCTCTTTGTGGACTACGGCAACTGCGAGTTCAAGTCCACGAAGGAGCTGTTGGCGATTCCCCCGGAGCTGCTCGAGGAGCCCGCGTTCGCACTTCCTTGCTGCGTTCCGGACACGGGGCTGGAGTGCTCGCAATTCCTGGAGGTCACCAAAGACCGAGAGCTGTCGTGCACGTTTTCACAGGCACAGCCCTCTGGCACATATGTGGCGCACTTTGAAGGTCTGAACGGCAGCAAGCCGCAACCAGTGGCAGCAGCGTCGGGCTTTGGCGGCGCGGCTCCACCAAAGGCTACCAACCATATCCAGATTCAGCGATTGAAGCTTGATCCGGGCTGCCGGCACGTCATGTATGTCACGTACATCGAGTCTGCTGAAGTCATGTATGGACAGCTGAAGGAGATGGCGTCAGAAATTGAACAGATTTCAGCGCAGCTGGAAGACGAGTCTAGCTCACTTGCGATGGTTGCGCTCACGGACATTGCTCCAGGCTCTGCTGTTGCCTGCAAGTACCAGCAGATATGGTACAGGGCTGAAGTGATCAAGCCAGGCCTTCAGACAGAGGTCTGGATTGCAGATTACGGGGACACCGCAACAGTGAACATCTCTGAACTCCGACACCTGGACTTCAAATACACGTTGCAGCCCGCCTATGCAACCAAGTTGACGTTGGATGGATTTACTTGCCCTCCGCAAAATTCAGACCAGCTGATGGCCGTGCTGGAAAGTCTGGTCCTGGACGCGGAAGCGAGCGTCTCGATTGTCAGCGTCCTTCCCGACAGCACGCACTCCGTTCAGATCTTTGTCGGGGACCCACCGAAGTCTGTAGTCAGGACGCTACTGTCTGCCCTTGCATGCAGCCAGCCTGTCAGCACAGCCAAGGCACAGTCCCCGACTGTGTGTCCAGTGGAGAAAGTGTTGGTCACAAACGTCACGCCTCCCAACAGGTTCTTTGGTCAGCTTGTGAGGATTCCCGTCGAGGAGCTGGACGCATTCCAGCAGGAACTTGTGAACTATTACTCCGCGACAGCGCCAGACCCAGCCTTTCGCCCGCAGCCCGGAGATCATGTCTGTTGCCGCTTCTCAGAGGATGGAGGGTTCTACCGGGCTAGAGTTGAGAGGGCTTCACCCGATGGCTCTCAGTATGACGTCTTTTACCTGGACTACGGCAACAATGAAACGGTATCATCTGGGGATGTGCGGCCATTGGAACCGCAGTTTGCTGTTCCTTCTCTGTTTGGTATACCGTGCCAGCTGCATTCAGGAGAAGTTTCGGACGCCTTGCTTGACTCTGAAGTGGACGTGCGCCTTCTGGCATGCCACGGCGACGTGCACACCGTGGCGTTCGGTGGCTCTGCACAGAGCCCTTCAAAAGGTTTGTTCTTGACATAAAGCATCTGATCTTTTTGAAAAGATAATTATTCTGCAGGTTTGAACTGAGCCAGCAATTAGGGTTTGTTGATGTAATGCAGTGATGTAATGGTGTAATGGTGTAAGGGTGAATGCAGCACGGATACAAGGTGAACGTGAGCACTGACCATGCACTAGTTTTCACCTGTCTCAACCTCTTCCATCCTGCTTTTGTGCTGCATTAACCCGCTGTGCAGGTTGTGAGGGACAAGTACCGAGTGCATCGGGAAGCAAAGTATAAGCAGTAGATTTTAAAAGTAAAAGTTGAGGTTATTCAGCGACATATTTTTGTTCTGTTATTTTGGATTTCTTTTGTAGAAAGTGGCCTTAAAATGACTCCCTGGTCTCGTTTGTTTCTTGCAATTTCCGCCCGTCTTTCTCTGCCACTCTTTGGTCGGATGTCCTGTAGGTTCCTTCGGAGTATACAGGACATCGCCATTGGTTTCTCTTCCCACATCAGGGGTGCCCTTCTCACGCGTTGAGTTCAGTGCAGCAAGAGTACAGAGAGACTGTGCTGTCATGCGCCAATGTGTGTGCTGCCCCGGGTCATGCACAAGAACGAGCTCCCTTGGGCACCTAAGCATTGCTGAACAGATTTTATTCAGAATATGAGCTGCAAGCTTAGTCCCTAAATAGGAGCTGAGTGCAAAACTGGCTGTTGTGCTCATGTGGCACGAAATTAACTTGTTCAGACAGTTGCATCACATTACTTTCTCGAATCATAAAGCAATCCTAAACTACACCTTTGCTTGTCATGGAACTAGCTGCAAGCCATCTGCAGCACTTGCAGGTGAGAGAAAGGCCCGTGGATAAGGAAGCCGTATTATCTGGGAAACTTATTTTATGGTCCCTCTGAGGGCCCCAATGAGAGGGAAGACTGTATATTTTAATGCAAGTGGGAAATGTTGTCTTGAGTAGCTCGGAATCTTAAAATTTCGTTGGGGTCTACACAAGGGCAGTGGTGATAATATTCAGACCTACCGAGAAGTTTTGATTAAGCATGGTAGGATATTATTTGTAATTTTGAACATTTTGTTGAGTTACATTTGAGCCAGAACCCTTGTTACGAAATCCCCGAGTTTTGCTGTTGCTTTTCTGCTGCTACTAGTTTGCTCAGTGTGTAATTATATTCAGTTACTGTGACAGTGAACTTTGAATGGCCGTTATTTAGGAAGGCTGTGCGGTGCACGTTTAGACAAATGGCATTTTGCACGAGCAGCACAAGTGCTGGTTCAGCACTCGGCGGCTGCTTTGTTTCTAGAGCCTGTAGTGCCTATGTACAGTTGCTTTAAGTTTTCCTGCCACTCCCACACTGCCAATGGCTTGGCACCCTTTGTCGTTCTGGTACGCAGCCGTGCCTTCTGTCGCATTTCGCTTTAGGCAGAGCATGAAAACGCCGCCGTGTGGCAACGTTTCGGTGCATATTGAAAGAGCCCTAGGTGGACAAAAAAGTGCTGTGGTTTACACTTTGCAGTTTAGTTGGTCAGTGAACCTGAACGCCATGAAACTTGAGACAGCGACAGTCATGCCTGGACTATTTCGTGGCTGAACCATCAAACTTATAACCATCCATTCCTGTCAGATTGCAATGCTGTGTCATTTCAGGTTTGGCGGCTCGTTTGCCCAGTCCTGTGATCATTTTCGGAACACATTGTGTGTGTCAGAGTGAAACAAAATATGTAGCTTGCATTATGGACGAGCACTAAAAGCACTAAGTATGGGCAAGTACTAAAAGAGAACTGGACGTATTTAGTGCAAAAGCGCTCTTCCGACGGGTGTGCTTGGTGCATGATGGCCTTAGCTGCCTATGTACTATTAAAGGGACAGTAAGGAGAGCTCTATTAATTTTTTTTTTAAAGGAAAATCCGATGGTTCGGCATTTCGTGGCCTTGTTGCCACTTGGTCGGAAGCAAAAGATGCATTTATTTCTAAGAAATTTGGATTCGAAGTTGAAAAAGTTTTTCCCGCCTCTCTGATTCAAACTTCGGATTCTCTTATGACGGCACAGGACTAAGTGACGTGAAACATGATGTGCACATGACGTAGCGCAGACTCCGTGATTTCTGGCGGCCAGCAGTGCGGCCTGGCAGCAGCCGAAAAGAAAGCTACCGCCGGCCGCACGTTGAAGGCATCTATCGGCTATTGCGGCCGTCGCTACCGTCGCTTCGTTTACGTTTGCACCGGCGTTTTGCCAGCGTAATGATGGATCCCGCTCTCGAAGTCGTCAACGAAGTTCTCGCAAATAGACACCTTTAGCATACCGTGTACCTTGTTACCGTTAGCGGAATACCGGGAGCCCGCCTACCGCTGGTGAGCAGGCGCTGATTGGTCCGATGCTGCAGGCGCGCTCGTAGCTGCCGGGTACGTGGCGTCATCTGGCGACGTCAAGGAGATTTGCGCATGCATTGGCTGCGCTTCAGTGATTTGTGGCTTCTCGTGTCCTAGTGTTGCTAGAACCATTTGTTCTGGCAACACTGTTTTGTCCTATGACGTCATCACGCTTGTACTTGCGAGTTTGGCGGCGATACCTGTATTTTGGTTCTTGCTCTTTTCTAAGTTACAAGAGCTTTGTTGTCAGTATGAGTGGCGTTTTTGTAATCAGGAGCTGGTATTCTGTCGATACAAGCCAACTTCAATTTCTCCTCAGTGTCCCTTTAAACCCTACACAACTCGACTATTCCTGCGGGTAATTTCCGAGCAAGATGTTGCAATGTTTGTGGGTTTGTGCCAAGTGAAATAAATAAATAAATGAAATAAATATCCGTGACTGGGATTCAAACCCGCGTCGGCGTGAACAGATCAGCCTGACCTGTCACTGTGCGAGAGCACTAGGCTGTTGCCCTAGCCGATCAGGCCTCTGTGTTAAACTGCAACACACACTCACATTGTGTGTTGCACATCGTCTTCTTGGTCAACTAATACAGCTATCAGACATATTCATGCTTTGAACTATGTGGCGGTAGTGACAGAGATAGGCGCCGCGTGCGTTGGCGTGAGAAACGTGGCGGAAACACGGCACTAGAGCAGTACGCCTTGGCATTGACAACATTGCTGCATAAATGCGGCACTGGGGCACAGACCACCGGAATACATTGAGTAAATTGACATTGACAATGAAAAAGTGGAAGACACGCATAACTGGCCACTCATTTAGGGGATGAGTGGACACCTCAATCGCACTTTCAGGTACGTGGTAGTGATGCCCACCTGCAAAATCTATGCTTTCGCACAGTATTTCGTGCTAAACAATGCTAAACCACCAGCCGTTTTTTAACCAGGATTAAATTCTACACCGTACCTTACATTATCGAGCACCCGACAAACTTAATACTCTCGCCCCCATTCTCTTGGCCTGCACTTTGCTAATACCGATTCATTTCGGTACTCTTTCTTTCAACAGACCATTTCTGGTTGGAACGGTTTACCAGCTTACTGTGTACAACATCTTGATATCCTAAATGACAGTGTTTAGTGTGTGTGTTGCATTACATTTCGGAAGTATAGCAAGCACGAGATCAGTGGTGCAGGAAATGCGACAAAACAGGCATGGCACAGAAGGCTACAAAACAGAACAGTGGAGTTTGGGGCGGGTAAGAAAATGCAAAGGGATGCAAGTGCCCATATGTGGCTGGTTGAACTGCATGTGCTTTCTTCTTCACTGCAGGTCCCCCCGCAGTGGTTGCGCCCGCCCAGGCATCGCCCGCAGGCGACATGAACGCGTCTGGCAGCGCCCCTATCCTCGTCCAACTCCAGCTGGCACCTGGCAGCCAGGAGCCAGCCACTCCGGTCTTTGTCAAATCGCTGTGCGAGTTCTACTGCCAGCTGCTGCGGAATGAGGAGCAGCTCAAGGGCGTGTCCGAAGTCTTGGCGAGCGTCGCGAGCTCGCTGCCTGTCCTTCCACCATCCATGCGCAAGGCAAGTTCTCATTCACCCCTCCTAGTGACAAGATCCAAGAAAGCTCTTGGCGAGATTCTTCTCTCCGGCAGACTTCAGAAGCGGCATAGCCAGGAAATTTTTTCAGAAGGGGCTCAAGACAATTCATTGCTGAGGCGGGGGGAGGGTAAAAGTTTTCCTTGCGGCTCTCTTGTGTCCCTTCAGCAACTTCCTTCTAACGCTGATTAAGGGGAATCCCCTTCGTTTTCGAAAGAATACAAGGATGCCATCCGAGAACGACAGTTTTTAGTTGAAAATGTCCTTGTGGAGAAGCTGACTTAACAGAACTTTGCAAATTGTTGATTAGGCGCTGTGCTTAGTACCTACTAGGCCCACGCAGATGTTCTCGTGGTCCTCGCACGTACCGACGTCTAGCAAAAAGACTAAGTGTCCTTCGTCTGCATGGATTAAGAGCGGCGCTGGCAATGTACGGAGCAGCACATACGTTTAGATGACTCGCGCCTAGACGAAGCCGGTACGGCTTTTAATTTTTGCCCGAGTGCATTTTTGCTGAGCAGATGGGAAGGAGCGTAGCTGGCCTGTCCCGTCCGAGCATTCTTAGGAAACCGAGTTATTGTACTGTGCGGCCGATTTCCCAGTTAAATTGAATTAAACGCCCTGGCTACCGCTTTTTTTTTTGAACAACTCCGAAAAGAGGAGTCGGCCAACTCGCAGAGTAGTCAGTCGCATGGTGGCTTCGCTTTCACTTTTTATTTTGTTTTTTAAGTTTCAATGAATAAATTGTTTGTCGCAGACAACATAGCCGTGGATTAGGACCACAGAAATAAAAATGCGCGTGGACTCTTTGCTTTTGTTGATGGCTACGCATCACTCCGCCAATGGCAGAGCGGCAAGCTGCACACGGCTCACTGAAAGGCACTCCATGTATTGGCTGACTCCTCCTATTTTCGGAGGTTAGTTCAAAAGAAAATGGCGGAAGCTGGATAATTTAATTTGATTTAAGGGGGAAATCAGCCACACAGGTCATTAATTGTTTATAAGAATGCTCGGAGTATGCAGATTGAGTTCCCGTGGTAAAAAGACAAGCTCAGAATCCTCTTTAGTGCACCTTTACGGGTATGGCTAGATAGCGAAGTGGGTTAGGTTTTTCATTCTGAGCAGTTTGACACGTTTGGGTGCATTTTTTTTTTAATTGCTTCAGTTAATTGATCAGTTACTGTAAATTTTGTTCATTGGCATTATCAAGCATTGGCTTTTAGTTTTTACCATTTTGACCCGTTTGAAGCCCCCTTTTCCAGTTTTCCTTTTTTTTATTTCTTAAATCAATTAATTACAAAGATTTCATTAACTCATCATCGCTATCACACACCAATCAGTCATCAGTCACTAGAACCACAAATTGCAATGATACTTTTTTTTATGCTGCCCCCGATTATAGGTCACTGGTTTGAGTCCCTGGCGCTAGCTAGGCTCTAACTTAGCTAGCAAGTTTATTGCTGCACAAAACGTCGAAATGTATGACACCATCCGGAACATTTTGTGGCAGACGGTTGGCGTAAGATTTTTTTTACACAGCCCCGATTTTTTCTGACACGCGGTGCTGACTACGCCGACGGCATTTCGACCAAACGAACTGTATACGCTTTCACGTAAAAGAAAAATTCCGTGACAAAAATAATGTGATGGTTTTCGTGCGGTTCCTCGTCAGGCGTATAATTGGGGCCCTGCTGTAGGGATCTGGTGTTTCTAACAAGGAAAAAAGGCGAAAGTCTCCTAGTTTTCTATGCGGCTTTCTTAGCGCACACATTTTGTGCGCCCAGTTTGCCCTCTGTAGCTTTTGTTTGTACGGAGTTGTGCAAAGCTGTTTAATGCAGCGAATGCAATGCAGTTGTTTCGCTTCAGTTCTGTGCCATTCTTGTCATCCCTCTTTCCTAGTGGCTGATAACAGAAATACTGTAGGCATATCTCTGTTATCTGCAACAATGGGGAAGTGACAAAGGCAAAAAGAATCTGACTGAAACAGCTCAACTCGCCAAAAAAAAAACAGTTGTTTCATTGCTGCTATGAGTAACGAAGCATGTATGTCTTGAACAATAAAATAGGTTGGTTGGTTTATGGGGTTTAACGTCCCAAAGCGACTAAGGCTATGAGAGACGCCGTAGTGGAGGGCTCCAGAAATTTCGACCACCTGGGGTTCTTTAACGTGCACTGACATCGCACAGTAGTTGGTTTGTCACAACTGTAATGCCCTGCCCCAAGGGTCAGGGACAAATGAGGGCTGAGATAACAGCACACACAGCCCATGTGTTATCTCCCTTGTTCTTGTTGCCTGCTACCCTACTCATTGCAGTGAGAAGTGCTTATTACGCTGACATAGTCATGTGCGAAACTTGGTTTGTGGTTGAATAGTACGAACCCTTAGTCATGTAGTCACTTGTGTTAAGGCACTTGCAAGTCCAGATAAACCAAGTTTCTGTCCTTATCTAAAGTTTGTATTGCTATAGATACACAAAGCGAACTTCTTTCTTTTTCCACACCTACACTGCTATTTGGCTTTGAGGATGTTGTACTAGAAGGTGCCACGGTAGTCATCTCAATGTCCTGAGGTCTTCTTAATGCTCAACAAAATGCCAGTGCACACGCATTTTTGCGTTTTACTCCCACCGCGTTGCAGCAGCTGTGACCTGAGTGAGCCTGTAGCCTTTTGTTACCGATAGGCTACAGCTACTGAGTCGCCAAGATGCCTTTGACTGCATTGACAAGAAACATGGCAAGCAGAATATTGCCTTCACTTGTACCTCACTTAACTAGACAAGTTGGTTGCTGGCATAACTCATTCCCCTGGTGATTGTGTAGTCACCTGTGGCAGTTGGGAGAAAGGGTCTCTGTTTTGGAGCAGTCTTTAATGGCTGTGACTGTTCGCATCTCCCTTTTTTTTGTGGTGTTGAATTTTTCACAGAGCCTTTCTACTGTGGCTGTCCTTTTTGCTAGTGAGGGCTTGTGTGTAAACTGCAGTGGCATTGCTAAAAGCGGAGGCATTAATCAGTGTGGCACACTGGTAATGGAAGCATTTTAGGCAGATATTAGTCTTTGGGCAACAGTTCAGGTAATCCTGAGGCACGCTGTCACATTTTGAATGTCCTGCAAGCATGCCAGTACAGATTTCCTGTTTATAAAGCTCTTGTCTCTTTGCAGCTGGCATTCGAGAACTCTTGAAATGACATTTAGCAGCTTCAGATTCTCACTGCGATGCAGTCCTTGTGGTAGTGCTCCTTGGTTTGTTCTCATGGTGAAATTCTGTTAGCAGCATCCAGTTGTGGTTGTGAACCTCACAAGCTATGCATCAAGTAACACATTTTCGCTCGCATCTATCGTCCTTGTTAGTTTTAGGGCGGTCTTAGTGGGGCATTGATTTCAAGCAAGTCGCGAATAAACAAGGCCTTTTCTGAAGCTGCGTAGCGTAGAGTAGCGTTGTGTTCTTGCCCTTGCCTACATCGTGATCACCACTTGAAGCTTCCAGGTGCAAACTGCCAACTGTCCTGAAAGTTGACATTGCGATTAGTAACATCGGCCTCGTTTTCTCGTCTATGAAAGATTTGCTGATTGCGTTTGTGTTTCAGGTGGGCACTGCCTGCTGCGCCCTCTATTCCGAAGACGGCTGCTGGTACCGGGGCATCATCGAGGCGCTGCAGGCGGGAAGTGTGACCGTGTTCTTTGTCGACTATGGCAACAGTGAGACTGTGGCGGACGCGTCGATCAAGCAGCTTCCCGACAGTCTGGCCCTGCTGCCGTGCCAGGCTGTGGCGTGCCGTCTGTTCGGAGCTGCCCCCGTGGATACTCCGTCGGCCGCTACCAAGTTCGACGACATGGTTGCGGAGCAGGTGCCGTTCTGGCTGTTGTCACGGTTTTACGGTTGGCGAAAGCGCATTGGCTTGCTTTGCTTACACTGGGTAATCCACACTTAGCCGTGATCCTCGGCACTTGCGTAAGGAATTCAGCACGTGCAGTTTTTATTTCGGTAGAAATTGGTTCCCTGGCTCTTGGCGACTATGTTGATATTTGTTCGGCTACAGAGGACGTACCTGTTTCTAAGAATGTTGGATTTAAATGTGAAGCATTATGTTTCGTACCACTCAGTTCAAGCTCTTGATGCCAGTAATGAGAGGAACCGCATGATCACTGCTTGCAAATGAATGGCAGTGTATCCTAGTGTCCGAGATCTGTATTGAAATTGCCTTAACATTGCTGCAGTTTGCTTGCAATGATGGCCAGTGGTAGCAGTACCCGTGTTTGTTGCACTTTTTTATGGCCTTTTCTATCTAGTAAACGCGCTCGTCTATCGATGCAGGTCAGCCTAATTGACCTGTAAAACGAGCCCCTGAGTGCTTATGTAATTAATATCTTGTGCAAGTTTTTTTATGGATAGCTTTTAAGAAATTTTGCTGTACAGAACTTACTTTTTAAAATGCATGCCGTTGGTTTCTCTCGACATCAAGGAATGAGGTAATTTCCTAATGGCAAATCTCATTTCTTCCGGTTGGATTCACTGAACGAATTGAGCAGTGAATGTTCAAAATTATTCGAAACGAATTGAATTTTTGTTGGTAATTTTCGGGATAGTTATCAAATAATTGGCACAAAGTTCGAATAAGGCGCTCTGTATAGTGTTCTTCGGCGCCGTACAACATGCTGCCATAATGTCGGCCTGCGCGAAATGGAGGGTTCTGTACTGTGAAGTGGCCCATTCGTGTGGCATCATTCATAACCCTCATATATGGCCTCTAATCTTAGTACTGGTACATGGCCCTAGTTTTTTCGCGGTCGTCACCAATACCAGAGGTAGTTTTTTTTTACGCATGATAGGAAGGACAGAGTTAATGAATTTCGTGTTCGGCGGCCTCGTAGTGCAGATCATTGTTGAATCTTGACAGCTATAGCTATAGACCGTTTACAGAGAGCAGTTTGCTCTGTCCACGACAGATGGCGCCACTAGAAGGTCCACCTCTTCTGGCCTTCGAAGCCGGCGTTAGCAGCATCGGCGCACAGTGCGAAACGTTGCTGCGCAGCTTGTGTACGAACGTTAAGTGACTCTTAAACACCCCAGCTGCGATACAGATGTCATGCGTATTGTTGAATTAATATCTAGAGCTAATATTCATGTGGTGTAGTGTTGGAAATATAGATGCGCTTGTTACATAAAGGAAACCGCAACACAATTGCCGTCGTTTTTGGAGGAGCTGTCTTGCGAGTTCATGCTGCTTCTGAGTAGAACAAAACATTAAAGGTGCACTGAAGAGGATTCTGAACTCGTCTTTTTGCCGCGGGAACTCGATCTGCACGTTCCTAGCATTCTTAGAAACTGCGACTTATTGCCCTGTGTGGCCAATTTCCCTAATTAAATCGAATTAACGTCCGGCTCCCGCCCTTTTTTTTTTTAAATTCTGCCTCGTACGGTGGGCGGAGTCGACCAACGCGTGGAGTGCCTTTCACCCAATCCCGTGGCGGCTTGCCGCTCTGCCATCGGCGGAGTAATACGTAGTAGTCCGTAGTAGCAAATAGTCCGCGCGTATTTTTATTTCTGCGGGCTTATTTTGCGGCTATATTATCTGCGAATGAAACTATTTATTCATGGAAACCTAAAAAACAAAATAAAGCGAAAGCAAAGCCTCCACGGAGCTGGCTGAAAGGAACTTCACGCGTTGGTCGACTCCGCCCATCGTACGAGGCAGAATTTAAAAAAAACGGCGAGAGCCGGACGTTAATTCGATTTAATTAGGGAAATCGGCCATGCAGGGCAATAAGTTGGAGTTTCTAAGAATGCTAGGAACGTGTAGATCGAGTTCCCGTGGCAAAAAGACAAGTTCAGAATCCTCTTCAGTGCACCTTTAATGTGTTGTTCCACGAAAACATAAACAAATCACAAACGCCGCGTGCCAGTTTATTTCAGCGCCAGCAGTAGCTGCGGGAATGGCAGAACGAGCGTACATGCCTGCCACCTTTCTCACCTTCAACAAACACTGATCCAGTACATCGAATGGCCGGTGCTTTTTTAGACCTTTGCAATAAGTGCTTCCTTGGCGTCGGCACAGTGCTCACTAAACTGTAGAGCGTACTTAACGCTAGCACGGTGGGAGCGGCAACTGAGCTTTTGCAAAAGTCTTCAATGGAGACGCTTCGACATGCAATTCTGTCGCCCAGTGCAAAGCTCTTTAGAAGTGCGCTAATGCATAGGACAAAGGTAAAATTTATCATGACAGTACTTTGTAGTATATTTCCGCTTATTCCGGCTGGCTACATCTGCGGGGGCTGAACTCCGGAGCAGTTTTCAGTTTTACTTAGCAAGAGAGCGCGGTTGAAGGTCGCCGAGCTTCTGAAGGGGTCATTGAAAAACATCCACACTCTTTCTTTGGAAACCGGAATGTTAACGGAGGATAAAGTAAATATCTGGACAATTGGCCTGCGATTACACGCACGCGGACGTTCGGTTGTAAGTCGCGTGCACAGTGCTAAGCAACGAACGTTCTTGATAGCTGTGAACACATATTCCTCCATTCGGCAAAAATATCGAGCACTAAAAAGCAAGCTTTCAGGCATTGGCCCACTTTTAATCTGCAGTCCAACAACATAGTTATGCAGTCCACCAATAGGGTTAGTTGGTGAATTGATTGAATAAATATGAATGCGCAGGCAGCTGACCGCGGTCTGTTGACACATTCGAGCCAATGCGGGTAGTCTGATGGAGACGACTAAATGAGTTGCTTGAAGCAAACATTCTTCAGCACCAACACATTCTGTGTGGACTCACACGAAGATTTTTGCCGTCTGGCAGCTCGTTATCCACAGCGAGAGCCGGAGAAACGTCTTGCAGCCGGGCACCAGCGCGCCGGCAGCCGTCGAAACGAGAAGGCCCGAAGACCGGCGATGGCGGAATGGTCATGTGATCAAATATGGCGGCGCCCATGCTCCCGAGCTGTAAAGCGTCTATATATCCTAATGTTGAAGCTCTGTACCACAGCGCCGCCAGTAGCTCTTGGCTCTTTCATATAATTGTTCGGTTTGTACAAATATTCATGCTAGTTGCAGATGTTCATAAAAAAGTTTGGTTTGGTTCTATCTCTGTTCGAATCGTGTACGATTGGTTATCAAAGCTGCACTGCAATTAAGCCTGGATGTAATTAACCTCCATTTAGTGAATTTCTCAATATTGCGAAGTTTCTCAATTCCCTCAGTGCTGCCCCCTATTGAAGCATGTGTACTTGCGGACTCCGTGTAACTAAGGCTTTGTAGCGGTCAGCCGTAAGATGACAAACTTGCCATGGTGACTGTCAATTAACTAATGCTGTGTTACTGGAAATTTGGCTGAATTACGTGCAAGTTTTATGGTATATTCTTCAATTTCGAATATTCGGTTGAATAGTAGAGTATTCGATACTCAATTCGAACCGAATATTTGGTATTCGAAATCTCGAAGTATTCGTCACGAGTGAATAACTTTTCTGGAACTCTGGCTTCGTACTCCGGGATAGCAACGTGGCATGCGCACAACCATTCCGCGCCACTTGCCTGCGCTTCCTCGCATATGCTGGAGCCAGTAATGGCCTTGTAATGGCCTTTTTTGTCATGTAATGGCCTTGTGGTTTCAAAAAGTACACGATTTTTAAAATGCCTATTTTGCGGTTCAACCTTTCTGTGTACTAGAAGTATTTGAAATATTTACTTCGAAATTATCCGAAGAAAATTACTGTTTGATTCGAATTCGCTTCAAACCAAGAAACACTCTTCGCACATCCCCACTATCTAGCAGGGCATTAATAATAAGTTTTTGTTATGTGGCTATTTTCCTCTTTTAGTGCAACATTTAGAGCTTTGTAAATTATCTTAAGAATTAATTTGTCGTCACAAAAAATAAGCAGCATTTTTTTTTTTAAATCTGCACAAACAACTGCAGTAGCATCCGAAGTTTTCTAATTTTGGTTGGAAAGTAAGGGAAGTTAAGCATAAGAGAAGTAAGGGACGGAAAGATAAGACCAGTGTTGCCTCTTAAAAGCTTTCGCGAAAACCTATATGCCATATAGACTCATGTAAGTGCTGTACTTAAAAATGTGGGCGTGAATGCAGAAGGTGCGGCCCTTGCATAAGATTATATGGTAACATTGTGTAGGTGCACAGAGGCTTGCTTCACTTGAAATCAGCATGTAGATGGGTTTCTTGAAGATTTCATAACTGTCACTTCAGTAATGAATTTTTTTCTTAGACCCTCTTCCCCATTAAAGTTTCTATCTGTGGAAACTTTGTTTTCTCTGTTTGGTACAGGTTGTGACCCTGAAGGTCCACCACGTCTCTGATCTTGACAACTTTCATGACGTGGACGTTATCCTCTCCAACGGGGTGAACGTCCTCGAGCAGTTTGTCAAGGAAGAACCTGTGGCCTCAAACGGCTTCTCTGCAGCTGCCACAAATGTAAGAGCTGCATTTCTCTACTTCTCATCTGTACCACAAGCAAATTGGGGGGGGGGGGGGATGTGGGGATCAGGTTGCAAAAATCTCAAAAAAAAAAAAAAGTTGATTTTTGTAGAGTGCACTTTTTGGCATCTCCAACACTATTTCTTTGTTGTACTGAAATATTTCGCTCAAAATTAAACTTTGAGCGCTCCAAATAAATATATTTGTCGGCATCTACACATTGACAGTGTGTGCTTGCTTATAACTTTCAGGATTGTTTTCTCAACAGTTTGTTCTAGGCTTAATACCTTGCTCGTGGAAAGCATAGCACAGCAATGGGTGCATGGATTTTTACCGTTTGTGCTGTTGTAATCACTGAAATGTGTTCTGCTTCGAGACAGTCTTGGATTTACCATTTAGGCTCGCATTTTTTTTTTATTACATGGTAATTAGAGCATGATGCATTCTAAACATAAAGAGAAAGTGCATATTGTGTCCTGACTGTTCCTGCTTCGCGTTGCACATGCATTTTTTTCGTGGCATGCCCTGTGGCCTCATCGCACTGGTTGGTATCGTGAATCGAGGTGGTGCAGACGTGGCGAAAGCATGACTCAGATACACTCTAATGCTGTCGCCTGCAGGTGGAGCGTAGGGAGCGGCGAAGTCCCCTATTTTTAAGACTTTGCAGACTGTTTTGATTATTTGGACCATTTTGTGGGCCCTGTGAAGTCCGTCACCACTTCATTGCCTCACATGCGGGAGACACAGGGTTCAACCCCTCAGTGCCACTGTGCACCCACCTGTTTGCCATCTGGCGTAGGCTTTCCACTGGTGTGGTGCTCGGGTGTAAGGAATGGGCCCACCTGGCGGAGACCATAAAACCTGTTGGCTGTCCCATTTTTTTTTCGTCGAGCTCTCCTTGTACCATTGAAATGACATCATGGGCGCCGCCATTTTGTTGTCCACAGGCACCGCACGTGGGTGGCTACCAGTACCCGACCCTGACGGAAGGTGTTGCAGTCCTCGTGGAGGTTTCCTGGGTGCTGAGCGCTGGCGAGGTGTACGTGAAGCTCGTTGAGACCAGCAGTGCTCTGGACAGCCTCATGGACGAATTGCAGGTATGTGGACTTGCAAGGGTACTGTGGAATGTCGATATGAAGAAATATTTTCAGTGAAACCTCATGAAGCTGAGAAAATCTCATTTTAAGGGGGTCATCATCATTACCAGCCTGACTGCGCCCACTGCAGGGCAAAGGCCTCTCCCATGTCTCTCCTGGTCAGTAAGGGATCAGTAATCCTTGCCTATTTTTCTTGCATTGTTCCTCTCGTGCAGAGCCACTATGCCAGCCCTCAGGGTGCAAGCGGCAGTGATGTGCGACCAGGACAGGCCTGTGTGGCCCTGTACGCCGAAGACGGGAGCTGGTACCGTGCACGTGTGACGCACGCCAAGGGCGGCATGTTGGGCGTGCAGTACGTAGACTATGGCAACTGCGAGGAGGTTTCTGCCAGCTCCGTGCGGCCGGTGAGTGCATTGCCATGACCTTCACAGCTCTGGCTGTAATTAGCCTAGTCCCCCGGCTTTGCGTCTGTGGGGTCGGTCCAAATGCCTCCTTTTTCTCAGTAAAATGACAACTGCATAGACGTGGCTGTAGGGGCACACGCCACCCTACAGCTGCTCTACCCTGAACTCCAGCCTCTGGCTAAGGCAAAGTTGAACAGTTGAACTCAAATCGGAAGACCTAACCCGGACCGTGATACACAGTTCAGTTCCCTGTAGCCATGAATTTGCTCAGTCATTCATAGACTGCTACGGCTATTTGTGTTTTTTCTATGACAGTTGAGTGGCAGTCATGCGTTTGCCAGCTTTGGGGTTACCGTATTTACACGATTGTAAGTTGACTCGAATGTAAGTTGACCCCTCCACATCACAGTTCTGAAAAAAAAAAAAAAAAAAACTTGCAGGTCATTTAAACTTGGCCTTTAATAGTAGAACGCGACAGTACTATCCTGTGGCCTCCGCTTATCACCAGCCGCTATCGGCTGCCGCACGAGGGAGTGCCCGTGGGTACATTCCAAAACAAAAATGTATTAGTCACTGGACTACTCGTCCACACTTGCGCCATCGTCCTCGCTAGTGTTGCCATCGTGATCGCTGCTGCAGTCCCACAGCTCGTCATTCTAACATCGTCATTCAGCGAAATCCTGCACTTCGCTAACAGCCACATCATGACATCGCGTGGAACAGCTGAAAATTATGCCTCGTTGTAGCTGCCACTCCTGTATCACTCAGTGCGAAAGTCGAACTTGCAGCCCGGCGCGCAGTTCGTTTCTTCGGCATAAAGAATGACAGGCATCTTGAACGTAGCTGTGAACGAACACCGGTCCCTTACCAGACCTGGAGCACAAATGACGAATGACGAAGCACTACATTAAAAACTTGTGAAACGCGGCCGGCAGTAGTCGAATGCGTCAGAGCCAAAGAGAAACTACGCGCGAGCAGCGTCGGCTCTTCCGTCGGCTACCGACACTCCCAGGCGCCACTGCGGTTGCGAGTGGGGGTGCCGCCACGACTGGAACAGCAGCCCTTCCATCAACTACTGACGCTCCCTTGGGCGCCGAGTGCATGGTTGCAAGTAAACAAAAAAAAAAACTTGGACGACGCCTATTAAGAGTAGAACGCGAATGCGTTATCGGGCCGCTGCCGCTTATCAGCATACACAATCTGCAGCCATGTGTGGGGAGTGGGTTGGTGCTGGTTTGCTGCTTATCGACAGCCACCATCGGCCGGCCGCCTCGCGCGGGGGGGAGGGGGGGGGTGATGCCAGTTCTGTGTGTTGGCATAGCAGCTGGTCAAGGCCAGCAGCAAGAGCGATGCGACGGAGCCGTGCAGCAAAAATGCAACCACGCTGATATCTCGTTTGTCTCGCCTTTATTTATAGTGGGATGCTTTGGTTTCGATTTTAAGTCGACCCCCCCATTTCGGATTTTCAAATTTTGAAAAATAGGTCGACTTACAATCGTGTAAATACGGTAGCTTACAGGAAGTTGGGTAAGCATTTTTTGTTGCTGGTGCTACGGACTGCTCTGTTTCGGGAATAGTGCCAGCAGTCTTCCTTTTTCTCTGGCCTTCCAAAGCTCGTTGGTTTGCCCCACCGTGTGGAGCATACACGTGCTGAAAGCTTGAGAATGAAAGCAGGTGCGGATGCCGTGTCACCGTTACATGTACATGTACTGACGAGCCTCTTATCGCCCCTACTGTATAGGAGGTATTTCACTGAAGCCATGCTACCAGGCAGCACGAGCGGTGTCGTGGCTAGCGCGCCTTGTTGGCAGTCGCTTCACGCCAGCTCATGCAGTGTCAAGTACGCCGTGAGGTACTCAGCCTGTATTGTTAAAGATCTGTAACATCTTTGCACATTGTTAAATGCGTCACCATCCATTTTTCTTTGTGGAATTCTGTTGTGCCGTGATGTAACCGAGCTGCCCACTCAGTGTTTCAGCTAGGAGGCCACCCCATGCCACGACTTGGCAGCAAGACTGGCCAGCTGCATTGCATGCAAGAATGTACACTACATGCAGCTTTTCGTATCAGCTGATAACCATGTGCTGCGCACACAGGACACGTCGTGGATAGACAGCACACAATTACCGAAATTCCAAAACTGGCGCCGCAGAAACTTGTATTTCCAGTGGCTGTAGTCGTTCAACTGCTGAAGCTTCACAGATGCTGTTTCAGCAGAAATGCAAAGCGTCACAGCTGCCTTATTTATGCAAACGAACGGTTGAGTAAATACTGTCATGTGCTTGCAGCACAAACGGCAGACCCAGCGAGAATGTTTTGCAGTTTTGATTGTTGCAATGTAGTGCTGCTTTGAATGCACAAGACCTGGAGTCTGGGCCGGTTCACAGCAACGCTGTGTGTGGCGATTCCGCTAGATGAAGTGTTAACACGTCTTTTTCAGCAGATAGAGATGACAAGTCAAGTTAGCTAAGTGAGCACGCACGTCGAATTACCATATATTCTCGTTGTAAGGGCCGCACTTTTTTTTTTCCATGATTTTGATGCCGTGTGGCTATTTTGTGTGATGGTGTGTGGCGATTTTGACGGCGTGACTGTTGTAAATAATAATGCAAACACTGCAAAATGACCACACATACTTTACTCAAGGGAATTCCTCATTGCTTTCGCTCTGGTTGCTGCTTGAAGAGATCGTCTCATGGGCACCTTCCCAGAGGTAGTCTTCTTCGGGGCCGTCCGTCTGGTTCGATATTCCAGTCACCTGAAAGCTTTTCACAATGGTGTCGCACGACTCCAAACGCCATGGCCTTAAGGGGGGACCCTGGCCTTGAAAAAAAAATTTTTATTAATGAAGTCACAGTTATGAAATTTTCAGGCCACATGTATTTTTGTGCGCTGATTCTAGATATGTCATTTAATTTCGTGTAAAACAATTCCTTGAGCACTTGTGCAATTTTCATGCAAGTATTTTGGGAAAAGTTTTGAAGAAAATTTGCTGCAGGAAACTCGCTGAAATGCATGCCATTGGGTTCTCTTGACACCAAGGAATGCAATAAGGGTAAAATTATCATCCTGGCTATCACAGAACTTAAGTTATAGAGTTTTGAAGTTGTCGCTTCAGAAATGAGAATAAAAGTGTGTATTCGTGTCCGTGAAGTGGCAGCTTCAGTACCCTATATCTCAAGTTCTATGATAGCCAGGATGATAATTTCACCCTTATTGCATTCCTTGGTGTCAAGAGAACCCAATGGCATGCATTTCAGCGAGTTTCCTGCAGCAAATTTTCTTCAAAACTCTCCGCAAAATACTTGCATAAAAATTCCAAAAGTGCTCAAGGAATTGTTTTACACGAAATTAAATGACATATCTAAAATCAGCATACAAAAATACATGGGGCCTGAAAATTTCATTACTGTATCTAGATTAATAAAAAAATTTTTTCAAGACCAGGGTCCCCCCTTAAGGGGTGATGAGGGGATCGAAGGCAACTTTTCTATTTTTTGACTTAGAGTGATGAAATTTGGCAGACTGGCCTAGAACAGCGTCGAACAATAAGGTATGAAGTTTCACAATGACAGCTTCAGTAGTTTCCCTTTTATCATTGTTTATATGTTATCCCCATGTTGCTTGCTTGTGGAAAGCCTAGCATGACAAAAAATAAGCTACAGGTCTGTAAATGCTTTTAATATTTACTAAGAAGTGTGGTGTAAATCAAGACTCTCTTAATTTTTTTTAAAGATTTCTCTGCTCTTTTTCATAAAGGACACAATATGCACCTTCTTTTATGTTTAGAATGTGTCACGCTCTAATTACCATGTAGTAATAAAAACATGTGAGCCTAAATGGTAAATCTGAGACTGTCTTGACACAGACCACATTTCAGTGATCGCAACGAAACAAACGGGCTAAAAATCCATGCGCCCATTGCTGTGTGACGCTTTTCACGAACAAGGTATTAAGCTCAAAAAAAAATTTTGAGAAAACAAGCCTGAAAGTTCTAAGCTAGCACACACTGTCTATGTGTAGATGCCGACAAATATATTTATTTGGTGCGCTCAAAGTTTAATTTTGGGTGAAATATTTCAGTACAACATAGAAACAATGTTGGAGATGCCAAAAAGTGTACTTTTCAAAAATCAACTTTTTTCGCGATTTTTGCGATCTGATCCCCACATCCCCCCTTAAAATCCTCAAACAAACTTGCTGCAGTGACGCTCTCTTCAACTGTCCATTAGGGGTCTTCTTGTGAACGTCCTGTCATCCACTCAGAGGCCAATAGCTTCCTTTATGAATGACATCACGTAAATACCTCCTGTGTTGCAATGTGTAAGTGGACCCCACTCCAACTTGCAGCTCTGGCTGCCTGAAAAAAAAAAAAGAAAAGAAAGGTTGACTCCAAATATATACACCAATAATACGAAAATTTAGCCTGCTTGGCTTGCAATGTTGTTGTTGTTGTTGTTGTTCACCTCATAGAATGGCGCTTACCCACACAGGGGGATCAGCCAAGAAGAGGGGTGCATAGAGAGTTTTTAAGATTTTTTTTTGTTTGGTTTTGTTTTCTTGGGAAAAATAAATAGGTAAATTAAGTAATAAATAGAAATATCAGAATGCTGGGGAAGAGAATCTTCAAGAGAGAAAGCAGAAGGACCAAAAAGAAACAGGACAAGCATAACGCACGCAGGAGCTGGACTCTGCAGGATCTCTAGCTAGTTAGTTTAGTTTAGTTTAATTTATGGGGTTTAACGTCCCAAAGCGACTAAGGCTATGAGAGACGCCGCAGTGAAGGGCTCCGGAAATTTCGACCACCTGGGGTTCTTTGACGTGCACTGACATCGCACAGTACACGGGCCTCTTAGAGTTTCTCCTCCAAAGAAATTCAACCGCCGCGGCCGGGATCGAACCCACGTCTTTCGGGTCAGCAGCCGAGCGCCGTAACCACTGAGCCACCGCGGCGGCGGTCGCTCAGGGAGTTGATAAATAAATAAATGAATGAAAATAATAACAATAGTAACGGGGGATAGAAAAAAAAAATTGGCAGTGGCATAGCTCTGGTTAAGCCTGGATATACAAGCGAAAAGCTGGAGTTTTGCTTTGTTTGACGTCATGGCTGTCTCAGTTCGCGCACAATGCACTGGGAGCACCACGGTAGCGGTGTAGATTTTGAGCCAACTCCCTCGCTACCACTTCTGGATCTTCTTTTCTTCCTTCCATGGCGAATGTCTGCGCCTCTTCTACGGCCGCCGCTCACGTGTGCGTTTTCGCAACGCCTTGCGAAAGAACTTTCTCTTGGGACGGAGACCGCCATCCCAACCGTCACACGCGGTTAACCGATGGCGAGGAGGAGAAGTAACGACGGAGCGCACGCCTTGCGGTAACATGGTAAGAACCTCTAGCAGCGGCGAAGGGTAAACCGGTGGCGAGGAGGAGGAAGGGCGTGCCGCGGCGGCGCCAAGGGGTGGCTCACGCGAAGCGCGTTGTTGACGAGCCTAGTGAAGCTTTTCGCTTCAAAAAATGTAATGATGTAATGTAATGATGCAGATCCACCCCAAGTTTGCCCAGCTGCCGGCACAGGCCATCCGGTGCCGGCTCCGCACGGTGGCACCCCCGGGAGGCGGGTCGACGTGGCCCTCCGTGGTGGCTGAGGGCCCCCTGCAGCAGGCCTTTGAGGGCCAGTTCCTGTGCCGCGCCACAGCCCACAAGGATGGCGTTCACCTGGTGGACCTCGAGCGGCCTTCCGGCACCCCTGGGCCCTCCCTGGTGGAGACCCTCGTCAAGGCAGGACTCGCGATGGATGCGACCGCAGCGCCTCGGGACCTTGGCTCGATGTCCGAGGCCAGCCAGGGACAGAGGCAGCCGAGGGCCGCCATCGCACCTGCCGAGTTTGCCTTCCAGACCAAGCAGTACGTCGACGTCAAGGTGAGTGGCTGGCATGGAATGGGTCTGTTTCTGGGTTATGGTACACCAGTGTTTGTGCGTGGCGGTCGCTCTCTGAGGGGGAAGTGAGTGGGTGACAGTCGCTTGTTGCTGACGCTGTGACGATGACAGCTTCAGTATATTTTTGTGTGCCAACCAAGAGAAGAAGGAAGTTAACCTGCTTTTTCATCCAGAAACAAGGACTTCTTTTCTCCTAAAGCATTGCTTCGTGAACAGTGTGTGAGAAGTCGTGTGCAGTTTCACTATGCATCAGTTTCGGCATGTTGTGTGGCAAAACCAGGGTAATACTATCATTCCCTCTTAATTTCTATGATGGGACATAGAAAATTATGCTTTGGAGGCGGCAGGAAATATTCGCCAGCTACGGAACGAAAAATGATAGGTGTAACGTTAAGAGATCGGAAACGGGCGGAGTGGGTGAGGGAACAAACGCGGGTTATTGACATCTTAGTCAAAATCGGGAAACGTTGAACACATTGCGAAAACATTGTGAAAACACTGAACAGCAACGTTCTGCTGAAAGCATCACTGATTCGCAACGTTTTACGCAGTAATGTGCTGTGAAGGCTAAATTTTGTTAAAAAAAAAAAAACTGCTATGTTTCCATGCACTTCTAGAATTGGATGCAGCGCTACCTCCAGTCGACCCCACAGCTCTTCAAAGGACGCTATTAAAGATCAGTCAAAATCAGCGATGACTGTGTCAGTTGCCATCAGTGTCGACGGGCCCGCAGCATCGTTGCATGGTTGGAAGTGTCTGCACTGCTTGCATGTCTGCTTGCGCAAAAATTCTGCCAATAAACTGGCCTTGTTTTTTCTCTCTCTACCCTGTGCTTTCCTCTCCCTCTCTGCTACTCTTTGTCTGCCTGCTTTTGTGGCTTGTGGGGGAGTCTCCCTGTTGCTTTTTTCGGCGTTCAATGCATGTGATCGCCGGCGCTGCCCAAAGTCCTGTCTGATCATCATAACCTGTCTGTTTGATCCAGTGCAATGTCATGCCACGAGTTTTCATTGCTGCTAGGGGCCGTAAGAAACCTTACTTGGGGGGGGGGGGGGTTGATATAGCCAGATGTTTATGCCACCTGGCTTTCTTTTAATAGAAGGCAAAATATGCTGGCTGTTCGCAAATGTAATGCTTTGGTGGAAGCGGTCAAACTTGCGTTGCTTTCCATTTCACGCATTGATAACCTGTCACGTCTTGCAGTAGAATCTTGCTGATGTGAATCTCGTGGGACCACGGAAGACATTAATATCCAAAAAATTGGGCATGGTTTAGCTCTATCTAAGCCTGGTCAGTTGTGTTAGCTGCGACGCTTTTCGAGTCGTGCAGCGCGTTCTTCTGCTTTCTCTCGAGCGTGTTGTCTCTTTCTAGCTTGGTCTTGTAGCCATCGCTTCTCTTTAGCGCTCTCCATAGCGATAAGATTCCGTCGAGGCAAAGTGCGCTTATACCCCCGTGAAGCGACTATGCGCACTCGCTCCCGCAGCGGCAGCGGCGACGACGGCGGCGCCACCTGGTGGAGCTTGGCTGAAACGGTTGCTAGGCAATGGCTGTTCAAGGCCATTTGTGTCTACTGGCTATGCGACGAGGCGAAAACCTGGCGCAGTGTAGCTAACACAACAAAAACCAACAAAAGCCTGTTTACGGCTGACTTAGTTTGTTTAGGGCTACTTGCCTCCGTTTGTTAGCTGCGGCGCGTTCTGGTGACTGGCAATAGTGGCATCAGTGATGTGTGGACCGCATGTAAATGCTTCGTGGTTGCACTGCACGGGGAGCAACTGATTATTGCAGTGCCAGCAATTTGCAGGTTGCTCGCATGTGATATTGCAGCGCGCCCACGTTCGTGTCATCCGTTGGGGCAAGTCAAAGTGTTCATAACTCTCAAAATTTTATCCAATTTTCACTGTGCATTTTGGCTGGGTGCATTCTATTTTAACTGAATTTACGACAACCAGTGCTCAGGAAAGGGAAGCCATAATTGGTAGCTGCAGAGGATCAGATGAAAGGACTAGCGGAGTGAATAGGCTGGATAGCACAGCCGTGATTGGCAGAGTGTAGACATGTCTTAGGATGTCGATATGAATTTATGCAAGCCATTTTAGTCTCCTTGCAAGTACAGTCAAGTCCACTTAAAACAATACTGTTTATAACAATATATCGGATATAACAATGGTCGGTCATGGCACCATCAGCTTTGCCATGTGTTCTATGGTAAAATAAACTGCTTATAGCAATGCTGTCAAGGCACATTATTGGTTATAACAATTAAATCTGGTAATTGAGTGTCAACCATTACAGAAAAAGAAAAGAAATGCTACAACCACACCAGCAAAACCATGCTTACAACACAAAAGCGTGCATGTGTGGGGCCGACCAATGGACTAAGCTGGCGCAGCAACGCCACGAAAGCAAAAGAGGCAGGCGTCATCGCGTCAGGAGAGCTGCTGCATTGCTGCATTGGCTACGCACGCCATGCATACCCCTAATCAGTCAGTGCAGCACGCGTGCATGCAGCCAGCGCGGTTTTTCTCTTGTCAGCTGTCACCGCACTCTTGGTTCTGCATGCTTCTTGAATTTCCCATAAGAATAGCTTCCAAAAAGCTGGCTTCATTCCTGTGACGTGGAGGTGCGCAAAGCTCCCGGTGGCGCAGTGATGGTGGTGCTTTGGTCATCGGTGAATGGTGAACATTCTTCCGGTTCCCTGAAGTTCGATTTAACGAGCTTTTACAGGCATTAGGACAATCAAACCCCTCTGGGTATTTACTGTCAATAAATGCTCTGAAGTTTGTCATCCTTTCTTTTTTTTTGGCACAACCCTGTTATAACAATTATTGGTTATAACAATGGTATTTCCATGGCACTTGAATATTCTTATAAGTGGGCCTGACTGTACAACTGTCCCTAGGCAGTTCAGCTGCTGCAGATTTGTGCAAGCAATGCTATGGTTTTTAGAGCATGCAAACTATAATTTTTCCTTTAGTGGGCACATGTTGGGGGAGTGTAATTGTGGAGTGCTCAGCTGCAGAACTTGCAGTTATATCAGAAGGTGTTTGGATGATTGTTAAAGGGACACTGATGGCTACTTTATCAAGGTTTCATTCTTGGTATGTTGCAATATCTGGGCCTTTCCTGATACTTTTGATGATTGTACAGCAGCAGGAGAGGCTCTCATTGCTGAAAATTTTGAAGTTGAACAATGGAGTACTTTTCTCCGGCACACCGGTTCGAACTTGCCACGTTGATCATTTCAAGAGTGATGGGCTTGCTTGGTTTAATTTTTCGCGTTTATCTTTTGTATTCATCGGCCTTTGGTGGTAAAAGTGAACGGTATTTTATTTTGAGTGAAGTCTAGTGCCGCTGCATTGGCTCAGTGGTTATGGTGCTCTGCTGCTGACCAGAGAGAGGCAGGTTTGATTCTGGCCGCGGTGGTCACGTTTCGATGGAGGCGGAATGTTCGAGGCCCGTGTAGTATTCTGCGTTAGTGCAAGTTAAAGAACCCCAAATGGTCAAAATTATCCGAAGCCTTCCACTATGGCACCCCTCATAGCCCGAGGCGCTTTGGGATGTTAAACCCCATGAAACCATAAACCATGAAACCGGTCAGCAAAAAATCTTGCTTGAAATCTTTGCAGCGTACTTGTAAGTATGGCCAATGGCAGCAATACAAGTCTTTCAATTTTTCGTCTTTTTTTTTTTTTTTTTACCTTGCAAGATATCAGTTTTCTGCAAAGGCGGCTTTCTTGTCGTCTGAAATGGTAATTCATCAATCAAGGGCAACTGGAGTTTTTCCTTGGTGTCTTTTTAAGCTAGGCAGTCAAGTACACATGCACTTTGAAGCCGCAGAATTATTGCAGCAGCCACAGCTGAAACTGCCACAGTTTAAGTTGGCTATTAAATGCCATTTAGGCTCAGCAAGCCAGTGCATGCCAGGAAGGCATGCTAAAGCTTTCCATGCTGCAGTTTGTATTGAAACGCATTGCCTGCATTAGCGGCATTCTGAAGCATTGATAAACAGCACTGTTGATCTTTTGAGTGACAGCGTTACATCTGAAAGTAGCGAGCATTGACGTAGGTTTAGGTGCCAGGGGCTGCTTGCTGCAAATCACATGCAGGGCTTATTGAGCTGACTGCTGCTTGTCTGATTTGTGGGAGAAATGCAGCAGAATTTAATGTGGCTACAGTACTCCAAGTTTGTGGGTTGTGAGCACGTGACTCTCATGTGGCATTTGCAAGATTCGGTCTCCAGTGTCATCTTCCGGTCTTTGCCATGGGCGCAAGCTTTCTCCTGGTGTCGAGCTTGACTCCTGTGTGGTGAAATGCTTGGTGAGGTGTGGGTATTTGATCCTGCATCATTGCAGACTGAAAAAGACATCGGTCGTGGTACTCTTTGGGCAAGCTTTGCACTGCCAAAATCAAACCCTCGTGACAAGTTCATGGGTTCAGTCCCAGGCGTGCCTCAGTCAGGGGCAGAAGAGGAAGGCACTGCGACTTTGGCACGCAGTTAATCGACTCTGGTCGTGGTCACTCAATCCAGAGGCAATTCACTACGGTGTGCCTGTCTCTTAGCCTGGTGTGGCTGTGACACTTGAAACCTTATCGCTCTTTCTGAGCCGTCAGAATAAGGGGGAATCAGAACCAGATGGGACCTCTCTGCATTATGCACGGGTCTCTCCGTCTTTCTCTCTTACTGTGAGAGCTGCTAAAGGCATGTTTTCTAGTTCAGCGGTGTTGATGTTAACCCGCAGTACGAGGGGGATATGGGATGGAGAGTGAGGCGGGTGCAGTGAACCTCACAGATTGGTCAGCAGAGTGACATCGCTGCACTCCACCGGAGGAGTCAAAGTGGTATTGAACAAACAGTGTTATGCTGACCACGGCAAACAGCTGTCGCTGAATCTCTCGTTACGCGGTGGTAACTGTCTTGTGGGTGTGTCTTTTATGCATTTTATGTGCACCATGCTTCAGCTGGTAATACGGTGTCCCCCGTTTCCGTGGCAACAGGTGACGGCCGTCATGTCCGCTTCTGAGGTCTGGTGCTGCCTGGTAGAGTATGTGGAGCCTCTGGCCAAGGCGCTCCAGGAGGCCGGTGAGGCGGCACCCAAGTTCCGGAACCCGGTGCCCGGCGAGGCCTGTGTGGCGCGCCTGCCCTCGCCCAACAAGGAGGGTGCTGGCGACGAGGTGCTGACGCCCTGGGCACGTGCTGTGGTCAGGTCGCGCCCGTCCCCGGCCAAGTTGGAGCTGTTTTTTGTCGACATGGGAGGCACCAGGGTGGTGCACCACACCGAGGTAGGCACATGCGAGTGTGTCTCCTTTATCCTTTAGATGAGGACAACACTAGGCGAAAGGGCGTATACATCGCATGAGGTCTGGCTTCCCTCTTTTTAGGGCGGAACCTGGTCCTTTTTTCTTATCATTTGTCACTGGACCGTGGCCGAACTTGCACTACATGTGTATTTTGGTATTCTGATTCTTAAAAAGTCTAATATTTTCCTTCCTGAATAAATAGCTTTTCTTTATGCAATGAAATGAACACCTTTTAATGTGTTTTCGCATTATCGTCACTTCATCAAAATTTGTCCGTCGGGTGTTGTGTGGTGCTGCCACCTTCCAGGAGGCCCTTACCCACAACCCATCCACTTACTCCCAACCTTTAGACGCTACCGCCCACAAGAAGCCTATGCAGTGCTGGAAACGTAAAAGCGGTGGCAAAGCGCAGTTCAGAGCCATAACAGGAAGGTGGTCGTTGTAGCAGCAAAAATATACAGCCAGTATTGCCAGTGCCGATCTTTCTCGTCACATCGTATGATATCACCTGTGTATTTTTTATATGTAGGAACCCTTGTTATTTAGCTGCGGAGCTGTCGTGAAATAGTACTTATGCAGAAGTGACAAGGTCAAAAGTATGCGATAAAAACAAATATTTGACTGAAATTTGTGGCAGAACAGCCAGGCAGAACTGCGTATGTTTTTTTCTCAGTGCAACTATGCATTCTAGAGACTGGAAAGTTAGGCGAGCTTCACTTCACGGTGATCCTGTAACAGCTGTCACGACTGGCCGTCAGCTTCGTGGCAGTGCAGTATGAAGCACCTGGTGTGGAGCTTTTGTATTCGTGTTTTTTTAGAAATGACACTGCCGAATGTTGGGTGTACTCATTAGTCTGCAAATGACTTGCCTTTGCTTCTGCCATAGTTGAAGATGCCCACATTTGATGCCGACAACTCTTGGGAATTTGCAGTGAACCACCTAAGAAAGTGCAGGGAAGCACAAGTTATAAGCTAACTGTTGGTTTGTCTGACTGCCTGGCATTTTTTTTTTTTTTACCCTCCTTTCAAGGTCAAGCAAATCCCTGCTGAGTTGACAACGCAGTCAGGCTGTGCATTCCAGTGTGTCCTGAATTGCAACTTTCCCGTCGACCCTGCCCAACTGTCAGCCAAGATACTGTACAAAGAGCTAGTCCTGCAGGTGAGCTGTGTGTTGCAGTCCGTGGCTACATGCGTGTGTGCCACAAGTTATCAGTGATTTAAGGGGGTACGAGGGTCTTAAATCTAACTTCTTTATTTATGTCTAGAATCTCATGAAATTTTGCACACAGATGCGTTTTCCTCTTCTGATTCCAAATAGGCAATCACATTCGAGCTGGTGGTCTTAAATATTGAAAAGTCTAGTATGTAATTAGGTAATTTCTTACGCAGCTTTAATGAACTTTCTCATTGCATTTTGTTGCTTTTATTTACATGAATTGACAGCCAGACAGTTCCCATACCCGATGACATTCTTCGTGTTTCTCTAAAGGCATGTCATCGTGATATACTATGTTGAAAGCAGTATTTGACACTCCAACTCATTAAGCTAATTGTAAATTGCTATTTATACGTGGCCTAAACAAAAAAAGTAAGAATGTCATCGGGTATGGGAATTCTCTGGCTATCAATTCATGTAATTCAAAGCAACAAAATGCAGTGAGAAAGTTCATTAAAGCTAGGTAAGAAATTACCTAATTACTCTAGAATTTAAGATAACTTTTGATCTAAGACCACCAGCTCAAGTATGAGTACATTTTTGGAATCGGAAGAGAAAAACTCATCTGTGTGCCTAATTTTATGAGACTCTAGCTATAAATAAAGGTCAGTTTTAAGACCCTCGTCCCCCCTTAAGCAGACACAGGTATTTGGGGCCAAAAAAGGGTCCAAGAATCAATTTCCTAAAAATGACCCTTTTGGAATCTGCAGCAATTACTCACCAGCTGTACCAATTTTTTTCTTGGGGAAATAAATATTTTGACCACAATATTTATATCGTCGTTTGGGCTGAGCTTGCACAGGGGGCGGAAGATTTAACGGCATAAAAATTTTGGGCACTTGGCTGTCTTAGTATGTCGATATCTCGGTGTATAGGACAGATAGAGATGTCATTTTGCTTGCTAATGGAAGCTGAAGGCACAGTGTCTACAAATATCAAAGCACAGTTCGACAGCCATGCTTCAGAAATGTATGATATTGAAAAGTTTATCAGTGCATGATATTCACACCTTGAATGCTGCTATTCTAAGTGCCGTAAAATTACTAGTAAAGGTAAAATGAAAAAACGGCTTTGATTATTGCACTCTGTACTCATTAGACAATGCAGCCATGCATGAAAAATCTTCATTGAGCCATTTTTGTTGTACTGATGTACTAATCAATGACTAATTAAAGTTAATTATCTTTGGGACTAATTCATTAATGGAAAAGGCAATTTCTGATTTGAAATCGGCATAAAAAACTCACCGAGGTAATTTAGTTTACTTAGAACTGGACTACAAGTAAGGAAAAACGGTCTAAGACTAGTGTCCCCCTTAAGAGAGAGGGTTTTCAGGCTTGCTCTTCAACTCGTTGCAGGTTGAACAGCAGCTTGAGCCTGCCAAGGTGATTGGGTCGCTGTTCGACACCTCTGGAGAAGACGAAGTGAACGTGCTGGACAGTTTCGCCCCGCCGCCACCTCCAACACCAGCTGCTGAGCCTCCCGTCTCCGAGGTTGAACTGGTGCAGGACACCGAACCCGCAGTCGAAGCGGAGGCCGACACTGCTCCGCCTGCTGTCGAGCCTGAAGTTGCAGTGCCTGAGGTAACTGCAGAGAAGCCACAGGTGGCTGCAGGGAAGCCTGAGGCAGCTGTGGCAAAGCCTGAAGGAACTGCAGCAAAGCCCTTGACACCACCAGTGAGAACATCGCCCCCTTGGAGGTCATCTCAGCCCCACTTCAGTCGGGGTGAGCACAGCGATGATGATCACGATGGCAGTGCTAATGGAGGTGTTGATGGAGGTCCTGACGAAGTCACTTCTTGTGATCAGGTACAGGGTAGTAACGACAGCTGTCGTAATGATAGCAGTGGCATTGATGACCATGTCAGCGGGGACGTTAAAGTCAGTGATGACCCCGCTGATGGTGACAGCAGCGGCAATGATGGCCATATTGGTGGTGATGGCTCTGGAAGTGATGATCACGTCACTGATGACTGTGATAAAGGTGCTACTGAGAGTCCTAAAACTAAAAGTACCTGTGAGGACGGAAGCACTAGTGGTGATGAGGCCACTGGTGATGATGTCGCCAGACTGCGTGAGGAGTGATGGTGTAGCTGGCTACACCTGCTACGTCAGCTATGCAAAGTAGAAAAATTCATATAACCGTTCAGCATGCCCAGGTTACTGACAATGGAATGGAGTGGTGAAGGTGGTGCTGGAGTGTAGCTGGTACTGAGCTTGCCATGGTAATTAAAGCATTTGTCAGAGGTGCACATGTTGCTTTGGCTGCGCTGTGGCTGGCATCAGCACTGTAATTATAACTGCCAAATTCATGATCTGTGTGAAGTCAGAGCCTTCCTTTCATGTACCGTATGAGCGCGTATAAGGGCCGCACTTTTTTTTCCAGATTCGAGGGCCAGCTTTTGAGGTGCAGCTCATACACGCGATGTGCGCAAAAAAAAAATTTTTTAAAGTAAAAACACACCAACCGGGGAATAAGTGACATTTATTCTACATTCAGTCGTCACTCACGGAGTATTTAGACTCTTGAGCTGGTGCTCTGCTGTGGTGCACGTTCATCTCAATAGAAGCCGCGCAGCATGTCCGCTGTCAACGCGTAGCCATTGTTCTGCTCTCCCATCACATAGAGGAGCAGCTGTTCTTCCAGTTCGGGAAACTTGCATGGCTTGCCTCGAAAAGCGCGCTTTTTGCAGCTTGTGTTTCTCTTCTGGTTGCACCATCATCGGACGCACTTCTCGGCCACGTCGAATTTCCTGCCCGCCGCACGCTTACCGTGTTTGTGAGCTAACTCCCAGCCATGTAGCTATTAAGGTGCTTGCCCATCGTGCTAAAACTGCTACGCACGGTGGCAGCACGCGAAAGCCACAACCCCAACTATTATGGCGAACGCGCTAACACGCCGCAGAAGGGTGGAGCTGGCGATACTGATGCGGATGTGGATAGCGGGAAATTGCGGCAAAGAAAAAAGTTGATGATGATCACGGCCTTGGGCGCCATCCATGGACGGCACTTGGAAGCTTCTGTGCGCGCTGGTGCCCGAGCTGATCGCGGAGACTACGGAGCGTGCATCTAGAAGGCTATTCCCGCCTGGGTCATGGAAAGTTCGGGTGCGGCGCTTACACGGATTTATTTTTTTTTTAACATTTCCTTCGAAAAAATGGGGTGCGGCCCTTACACGCGTTTATACGGTACATTTATGTTGAGGCGTATTTTCTCCATGCATCGCAACGCAAACCGACGCATTCCATCACTTGCTTTTCCGAGTGAGCTGTGCTCTCATTTGCTAGCCATTTGCGTATTGACCGCTTCCTTAGAATTTGGGCTTTCACGCTGCCACTGTTGCACGGTTGCTGGTTTGTTTCCAGGGCTTTGTCATTGCCTTGAGTGGTGCATATTGCTCTTGCATGCTGCATGTCCAGGCATTGGGTTGTGGGTTCGTTGTGCCTTGGTGTAGTGGCCATTGCTGCTTGCTGCACGCTTGCTGTGGTGGTTCAGCTGTCTGAATGTGCTTTTCTCTCCCCCTTTCTCTCTTCCTATGTGGGGTGACCCCCTCCCCCCTCCCTCCCCCACCTTCCCGCGACACAGGCCCCATTGTCCCATGCTACCCACCGCTTTCAAAAATCTCGGGCAAGATGATGGCAATCGTGATGCATGTAGAAGACCTTTCCTGCTTCTACGTCATGCCCAAGGACCAGGAGTCCCAAATGGATAGCCTCTCTGAGCGGCTCCAAACACACTATGACGAAACTCCTGAGCCGGTCGTGGAGCCGGTGCCGAGGCTGCCCTGTGTGGCTCTCTACCCAAACGACAACATCTGGTACCGGGCCAAGGTGGTCCCAGACGGCTCATGCGTGCAGTTCATTGACTACGGCAATGTTGACATAGTGCCTGAAGTTCGAGCCATTGCTGCAGAGTTTCTGGAAGTGCCACCGTTTTGCTACAAGTGCAAGCTGGACGGTGCAAAGGACCTAGCTGACATCTCCGACGTGGCTGACACATTCAGCCGTATGGTATCGGATAAACCAGTGGAGGTTGAAGTCGTGACCTGGGGCCCCGAAGTCACTGTGAGGCTCTGCATAGATGGAGAAGATGTCGGCACGGCACTCAAGGAGAAGTCCACCTCTTCCGAGACTCCAACTTTGGAAAGCAAGGAAACTGCAGAAATGGAAGCACCTGCAGCGATGCCAGTGAGTCGTGACGCTGGTGTTGTGAGCCACATTGATTCCCTGCACTCGTTCTATGTCCAATTCTCAAGCAGGCTGGGTGACCTTGACGTGCTGGGAGACAGGTTGCAAGAGGCATTGGCTTCCGGAAGTGCTGCAGCTGTTGAGACACCTGACAGCAACACTCTTTACGCTGCTCTCTACACAGAGGATGGCCTGTGGTACAGAGCTAGGGTGGAAGGCCCCGGTGAAGGTGGCAGTGGCCTTAGGGTGCGTTTTGTGGACTATGGAAATGCGCAGACAGTGGAGTCTGTGGTGCCTGTGGACTCTGAAGACCTGCAGGTTGAACCATTCTGTGTTGAGTGTCGGCTTGCTGGTGTTAATGCCACCGACAACGAGAGCGCACTTGTGAAATTCAAAGAGCTCGCCCTTGATTCTGATCTGCTTGTCGAAACAGTGGAGCCAGGGAAGCCGTTGTCGGTTAGACTCTTCACTGCAGATGGGACTGACCTGTTGTCCCAGTTGCCACTGCCAAAGAGCTACAGCACCACCAAGGTTCCACTTCACCAGAAAGTGGTTGTCCAGATCAGTCATGTTGAATCGGCAACCGATTTCTATGTGAACCTTGGCGACAGCCTTGATTCTATGGAGATTCTGGCAACACAGCTCTTAGAAGTGCCTCTGAGTGACATGCCAGCGGATACTTCTTTGCCGTGCATGGTCTACTGGTCTGACGAGCTTCCGTACCGGATCACAGTCTTGAAAGACGAAGTTGAAGGCGCAGTGGCAGGTCCAGCCCTTGCTCTAGTCAAGTTCGTGGACTATGGAAACACCGACAAAGTGGTCCGAGCCAGTATTCGCCCACTGCCAGATGAACTCATGGATATTCCACTGTTTGCCATAAATTGCACGCTAGATGTCCGTGAAGGCAAGTTGGGTGACAAAGCCATGGAGAAGCTTCAGCTTCTGGCTTTGAGTGAACCAGCTAATTCTCTCCTGGCCGAGTTTCTGGAACAGAGGGACGACGGCCGCTACGTTGTCCGCCTCCTGGACGTGGGCATTGACGTCCTGGAAAGGCTGCTGCAGGAAACTGCACAGGATGTTACCGGAGAAGATGCTAGCAGTCTTGTCTGCAATGAAGTTCAGGATAGCTCTGTTTTTGAAGCATCTTCCGAGATTTCTAAGGCTCCTTCCGAGGTTCCTGACACTAACAGGGCCAGCAGCCTAAACATCGAATGCACTGATAGAGGCGACTTGAACAGCACATCGCTTGCTGCAGATGTCACTAACGACAATGTTAGGCAAGACTTTGCTGTTGAGGGTGATGCAGAAGTCGAAGGAGAGATTCGAGTGATAAAGGAGGATGGACTAGATCAAGGTGAAGAACCTGCCCAGCTGGCTGAGGCTTTGAAGGATGAAGAAGAGGCTACAGAACCTGACGTGAAAGTCGAGCATTCGGAACTGGAAGAGGCGACAACAGAAGTGTCGAGCAGTGCTGTAGATTGGGAGGATGCGGCAGGAAACGAAACTGAGCATGAGAAAACTGATGGCAGTGACAAGGATCAGGTAGCACTTGTCGAAGAGGCGGCGGTGCCGAAAGATTCTGAAGGGCTAAGTGATAAACTGCCGACAGTGAAAGACGCCGACACACTCCCTGAAGAACAAGAAGGCAGTGCAACAAATCTGCCAGTGGTGTCTGAGGACAGTGTGCTTTTGAAAGAAACCGACGAAAAGGCAGCGCAACTCTCAGGAGTGTCCGAAAATGATCTACTGCCTGAAGAACCTGGATGTGACGAAGCTGATTTTTTTGAGCCAACAGAAGAGCACACTTTGTCAGAAGACGTCTGCGAGGCAGCTGTATTCGAAGACTCTGTGTGGGATGACAGTGTAGACAGCGGTGTTGCTGATGCAACTTTGGAGACCACGGCTGATATAATGGCAGCGGAAGGCAACATTTCCAGCGTAGAGACCGAGCATGTGGCTGTCACTACTGAAGTCACTGAAGAAAACGCAGGAGTTTCTGAAAAAGATGCCCAAAAGCCCGTGGATGAGACAACTGACCATGGAGCATTGGAAGCCATGTCTCTTGCTGGTCAAACGGACTCCAACATGGTCAGCGGTCATGTCCCAGCAACTTCATCGGGTGTCCCGTGTACCACGCCAGCTGTCAGCGAGGAGACTACACGAGAGCGGCAAGCGGCAAGCAGCACTAGAGATGGCGGGACACCGCCAAAGTACAGCACTTCAACTCCCGAAGCCGGTGACGCATCTTCCTTGACGCAGCGAGAGGGAGCCGACGACAGCTCTGCGATGGGCGCAGTCGCCACCTCCGACTTCGGAGCAGGCGGCGACGCGGAGCCTGCCACGGCACCTCACAGCACCGTGGCAGAATCGAGCTTCACCACTCCGCGTCGCCACCCAGCCGGAAAGATGAGCCTAGACGACCGCCCTATCCCTGGCGTCTGCCTCAACGCAGAGCTACTGGAAGCCCCAAGCGAAACGTGAGCCTGAGGACGTAGGTGCAAGCGCCACCTGTGCTTCTCCTGGCAGTTGGGGAAAGTGCCTGCCGAGAGTGCATCCATAGTTCCTTTCTTTTTTTTTTTTTTTATAGTGGCACTTCCTCTCTTCTGCTGTTTAATATGGCCGCATTGCTTTGCATTCTCAAAGGCAGTGTAGGTTTTTCATATATTCCTAAATATTTTGCTGCGTTCCAGCTCACTTCCTAGATCAGTTAACTGGTGAGCTGTCAAACTAGCACATTTAAACAGATTATGCGTTCAGATCGTTGTTTTTTTCTTTGTTACTTCCGTTCATGTCTTTCATTTGTAAACTTCCCTCAACCGCATTTCATTGTTTACCAAGGTGTGCATTCTTGGTCCCTGTTGTTATTTTAATGCATAAGATGTATAATGTGTGACGTTTGGTTCGCAAGAGTTTGAAAAAATAAAGGATATTTTTCACGAAGCCATTTTGTGGTGTCTATTATCTTTGTTTGATAAGCCTTTCACCGGGGACACCATGTGAGGGAAGCCCTTGTGAGGCATTTTGTCAGTGGTTGATTCTGAGGACATACAAGACGACATGGTGCACAAGTCTGCAGCTAAAGTGGCACATGCATGTTGAAGAAGTTTGTGTGTCTGTAGTGAAAATTTTGCGCCTTTCAAAAGTGCGCCTTTGTGATGGAGCTTTAGTTTAGCCAAAGAGGGGGAGACAGAAAAAAAATTCCGCATATTCTGGGAGTGTCATCTAAGAGGACGTGTTCGCGTCTATCTGAGCCAGTTTACCTCTTTCACATGGCTACTCCGTGGTTGCGCGCCTATTCTTTGCTGCCCTGTCCTGAGCTCCACCGTTTGGAAACAAACCGCCAGTTTCTACTGCACATGAATAGGTAATTCGGGCTTGTGGCAGGCGCCAGCAATGGATGGCGTCGGCACTTCGTGGAAGCGGATGGTGCCTGCTTCACCTACGTGAGTTTTTGAACCAGTTGTCTGAGCAGCAGGTGAAATTTCATGCACTCCAGTGAGTGCTGCATTTGTGAAAAGGATGAGTTGGTTGGAGCCCCAAATGTGGATGCAACTGCATGACAACAGTGGAGCAATCTTTCTTCTTGCATCACCTAGGCTGAGACTTGTTCTTGCCATTGCTTTGGTAACTGTGGTGCAAGAGTCCACATTACGAAAATAACATACGAGTCCATGTGGCATAACTTGTTCTTTAAATGTTAGGGATATATTTTGAAGTGTTTGCAAGTCGTAACACGTGGCAGAGTTTCATTTGAGGCGGTGAGAAGTTCTACTCGACTAACTCGAACAGAGATGGGTGGCAGCATTTGCCAGTTTTTGCAACAAGAAAACATGTCCAGGTCATCTAGCAGACTCCCGGAAACTGGCATATGTTGAGTTGCCTGGAGCTTGAACTGCACTGTGCAAAACAAGTTTGCAAGCTGCTTACAGTCATTTGCTTCAAGTACTTAACTGCGTGCCCATTGCAACCTGCCATTGTAATGGCCGTTAAAGATTAAACTGCTGAGATGTGAAAACACTACTCTCAAGACTGACAGTGGTGATACAATGGTAAATGCTTTCCCGTGGCCTGGTGCTCAGCCTAACTAGGGTGAGATGCTGAATGTGTGTTTCACCTTGAGTTGTGCGAAGCACCTTGCGTCAAGGCGCTCTTTGGCCAAGGTGCCTTTTTGCCATGAAATTCATCATCATCACACTTAAGAGAGGACGAGGGTCTTTGGAAAAAATTTTAATACAGTCACAATTATGAACTCTTCATGGAACATGTATTTTTTGCATGGTGATTCAAAATATATCGTTTAATTTCATTTACAACAAGTACTTATGCTTTTATGTAATATATAACTTTTTTCAGATGGCTTTCAAGAAATTTTCGCAGCAAGGAACTTGCTAGATTGCATGCCACTGATTTCTCTTGACGTAAAGCTATGCAGTAAGGGTAAAGTTATCACCCTGCCTGTCATACAAGTCATATTATAAGATTTTGAAGTTGTCACTTAAAAAACAGGAATACAAATTTTTCTTGTTTGTGAAGTGGCAACTTCAAAACCCTGTAACTCAACTTCTGTGACATGTAGGATAATTTTACCTCTACTGCATAGCTTGGTGTCAAGAGAAGCCAATGACATGAATTTTAGCGAGTTCCCTTCTGCAAAAATTTCTTGAAAGCTGTCAGCAAAAAGTTGCATAACATATTACTATAAGTGCACACGGACTTGTTTTACATAAAATTAAACTACATGTTTAGAACTGGCACGCAAACATATATTCCCTGATGTTTTTTCATAAATGCAACTTCATTAATAAAGTTTTTTTTTTTTTTTTCAAAGACCAGCTAACCCCCCTTAAAAATTTGGTGGCAGCAAGATGCAACAGTGATAAAAGCCATAGACTGCCCTTTGTCTCTTTATTCTGTATCTTTCAAGTGTCTGCAATGTACCAGTCGATTTGGGCTTATGCCCAAGAGTTGACTGCTGTATGCGAAAGCTGTACAGCTGCTTGGTGGTTGAACATGGCCGTATTTGGCGTTCACAGTTGCGAGGATTGGTCCACTGCTCACCAAGTGTGCTGCTGAAGAGGCGTTGTGAGTTGTCCTTCAAGGAAAAGCTGTGATGAAGAAATTCTGTTACTACAGCAAATGTCCTTATCAAAAGTGTGGTAGGGGCCGTTAAGTTTAAGGCACGGGGTTTGGTTACCATCTCGAATTCTTCCGACAATGAGCTCTCTTGAGTCGTTAAAGCTAGAAAGAATGGTAGTTCGATCTCTATGCTTTGGCATCGGAGCTAGTGGCAAAAAATTTGTTCCAGTCGGGATCCCCATAATACAAAGTAATGTAGACTATGACAAAGGGTCACTTCAGGTTAGGTGGAACCTAGAGTAAACAAGAATCCTGTGTAAAGGTGGGTTTCAACACCTGAAAAAGCAATCGTGCACTCGTTTCTGCCGTATGGAGCAACACTGCGGGGCCAACTTCGCCATGTGTGTTTGTATTTAACAAACCATGACCTCAGTGGTAATGGTGTTTCGCTGCTTGGCACTGTTCCTCCTTGGCCTCATTTTCGACGAAAAGGCAATTTGCATGATTTATTTTATTTATTTACAAAATACTGCGGACACTGAGTCCAAGCAGGGTGGCCGAACAAAGTCAATCAAGAGACAAAAAAAAACGCAACATTTCAAAAAAGAACAACACAATATAGAAAAAATAATTGGTTAAAACTCTTGGGATAATGGTTTAACTAGCTCATTCCAATCTGTTATTGTGCGTGGAAAAAACGAAAACTTGTGTCTGTTCTAGCGAATATAGGGGTTAGAGAACTGGGATGGTGTTGACGAGTTTGTCTGGTTGGTGCCGGCGTTAAGTATGATGAGGGATCCAAACCAAGTTTGTTATGTAATAAAAGAGAAATAAATTGTAACCTAAGCTTTCTTCGCCGATGTTCAAGTAGTTCAATTTTATTAATCTCCATTAAAGTGGTGGGGGAGTCAGACCTTGCATATTTATTAAAGATAAACCTGACAGCTCTTCTCTGTATTCTCTCCAGATTTTTTACGTTAGATTTAGTATACGGGTCCCACACTACACATGCATATTCGAGTTTAGGTCTAATTATTGAAGAATAACAAAGTAGCTTAATTTTAGAAGGAGCATTTTTTAGTTTGTCTTAAGCAGCACAATTTCCTAAATGCTGCAGAGCAGATATTGTTTATGTGCAAGTTCCACGATAGATTGCTACTTATTGTTACTCCTAGGTATTTGTAGTTGGATACTTGTTGAAGAGGGAGAGAGCCTAATTTATATGTGTAGCTATGAAGTATGGTTTTTCGGGTTATCGGCATATATTCACTTTTGTCAGCATTCAGAACCATGCCCCATCGGTGGCACCATTCAAAAACGTTGTTCAAGGCACTGTCCAGGTCACTTTGATCCTCCTTATTTGTAACTTCTCGGTATAGAATGCAATCGTCAGCAAACAATCGAATATGCACTGGTGGGTTAACAACTTGAACAATATCATTGACATACAAAAGGAAAAGCAGAGGACCCAAAACACTTCCTTGGGGAACACCGGATGAAACTGGAAGAGAGCCCGAACGTCGTCCACTCACTTCAACAAACTGTTTGCGGTCTTTTAAGTATGCAGTAATCCATGTCACTAAAATATCAGGAATGCCAATTTCTTTCATTTTAAAAATTAGTTTATCATGAGGAACTTTATCAAATGCCTTGCTAAAATCCAAAAATATTGCATCGATTTGGCCTTTATTATCTATACAAGAAGCAAATGAATTTATTACTGTAATTAGCTGTGTTACCGTCGAGAATCCTTTTCTGAACCCGTGCTGGAAGCTAGTTAGCACGCAATTTTTTTCTAAAAATTCGTTCATACAATGTGCAACTATATGCTCTAATAGTTTACAGCACGGGGACGTCAATGATATGGGGCGGTAGTTCTGCAAGAGAAGACGGTCTCCTTTTTTATAAACGGGAACAATTCGGGCTGTCCTCCAGTCATCAGGTATTTTACCTATTGAGATTGAAGCGCGAAAAATTATTACAAGGAATTTTAGTTAACCCTCCTGATCGACCTAGCGAACCTTAGCCCACAGTGTAGCTTGGAATCCAAATTCGTTATAGTGGTCAAAAGGGCACTGATTACAAGTCGATCGAATGTTTGTGCTTTGTAATGTGTTGCATTCTGGCTGTCACATTTGCTTGGCAGTACAATACTCATTTACTGCTGAGAAAATCTGCTTCATAAAATAGGTAATTCTGTTTTTCTGCCGCTCAATTCAAACTCGTGACGTCATTACTGAAAAGGGCTCGGTGATCACCGTTCCAAAGAACAGCGGTGTAGCCTGCAGTAGGATACAACTTAAAAAAAAAAAACAGCGCCTTCCTGTGTTATCCCGCTGGCCACCACCAACAGTAAATGAACTCAGAATTTTCATGTTTGACTCTGTTAAGACAAGCCAGAGGAATAAAAATTCTCGAGCTTGTAATTTCGTTTGGTAGTCTGCATGGTGTGCGATGTCAGTGCTCGTTAAAAATCCCTAGGTGGTCGAAATTATTACGGAGCCCTCCACTACGGCACCCCTTTCCTTTCACTCCCACCTTCCTTACGGATCACCCATTGAAAATTCCCCTCCCTCAATCTCCAATGCTTCCAGGGTCTTCATTCTCCTCTCATCGTTCCCGCTGCGCGTCAGGCTGCTTGTCGTTGTGTCTAACCATCATAACATCATCAGCCTCACTACACCCACTGCGGGGCAAAGGCTTGTCCCATACCTCTCCAATTAACCCTGTCGTGTGCTAGCTGCGGCCTCCCTATTCCCGCTGACTTCTTAGTCTGATCCGCCCACTTCACTTTCTTTTGTCGCCTGCTACTAGTTTCTTATGTTCCCTCTTCAAGCCTAGGCTAATTCGAGACCTTAAAATCCTGTCGTTGCTACAACGCACCCTTCCAAGGACCTCCATATTCTACACAATGCAAAGGTGAGTGCACAGTAAGTCATTTCATTTTTAGCCTCGCCATTGGGACTCTTCCACGTCCACTTCGTGTTCTTTCGTTTGCGGAAGAATGTATTCATGGCTGGTTTATGGGGTTTAACGTCCCAAAGCGACTAAGGCTATGAGAGACGCCGTAGCGGAGGGCTCCAGAAATTTCGGCCACCTGGGGTTCTTTAACGTGCACTGACATCGCACAGTACACGGGCCTCGAATTTCTCCTGATCCGTAAATTATTTCTCTCTGCGATGTCCACTGATAATCCCCGCCCCCCTGCTATTCCTAGAGCCTATGCCATAGCCTACTGCCAGGTATCCAGCCTGCTTCTTGCCTACCTTGGCATTGAAGTCACCTATCAGTACAGGGTACTTCGCTCACTGCCGATTCGAAGTTTTCATAGATGTTTTCGACATAGAGTTTCTTACTATTACCTAGAGGGAAAGCTGGCGGCGCTGCACTTCAGCCACTATGGACGCCCAAAGCATCATGGGGCGGTGAGCTACTTGTTGCGGGACAATCGTAGTTTTTCGGGAATACATAGTGACACTACTAACACGTTTCATTCCGAAAACGCTGTTTGTGTGTGCGCAGACGACTTTCGCGCGAACGCAGTGTGCAAAACTCATAGTAGTGAAACCGCAACGACACACAACGCCAATAAACGATTTCATTTTTCTAAAATTCCATTAAAAAACCTTTTGAAGTATTTAGGCAACTAAATTTTTTTTGGAAACATATTTACTTTTAAAAGTGCGCCTGTTAATTGCGAAATATTAGTTTTTATAGTGTTCACTACTTGGCCAATAGGAGAGCGAGTCGTCTTTTATTTTAGGCAAACTTTGCACTTAAATGCTTTTCTGCTCGTTTGTTGCAATCATTAGACAAGATATTGAATGTTAGGACGTTTGTAGTTATCAAACAGCTTTATTTTTCTATTATTTTTTGGCCAAAAGTTGCAGTTCCGCAACAAGTAGCTCACCGCCCCATGATGCTTTGAGCGCCCATGATGGCTGAAGTGGTATCGAGGGGTCTCCATGCAAACTCCCATAGACGGGCTGCCAGCTTTCCCTCTAGGTAATAGTAAGAAACTCTATGGTTTTCGACGATCTGGTCATCATGGCTGGATGTAGGCGCATATAGACCTGTACCACCTTGAGTTTGTGCCTCCTATTAAGCTTTATTGCAAAAATTCAGGGTCACTTTGTCTAAAGTGCGTAGAGGCGAAAGCGTTTTCCGCACCACTTTGCTTATGTGACACTGGTGACGTCACCACTGGATGACGTCACACATAATTGGTTGGTTTATTGGGGATTGATGTCACAAAGCAACTGGGGCTATGAGGGACGCTGTAGTGAAGGGCTCCGGAAATTTCGAATACCTGGGGTTCGTTAACGTGCACTGACATCGCACAGCACACGGGCTTCTAGAATTTCGCCTTCATCGAAATTCAGCCGCCGCGGCCGGGATCGACCCCGCGTCTTTCGGGTGAGCAGCCGAGCTCCGTAAACACTGAGCCACCGCGGCGGGGCTGATGAAGTAATGACAAACTACTGATTAGTAACTAATTACCGATTAATGACCAAATACTAATTAATTGCTAATTAATGACGCTTAACCTTCGCCTTTAGGAGTGGAACGCGACAGCGTGTTGTAGCGCTGCAAGGCAGTCCACGGAACGCCACCACCCGTTCGGCGCGATGCCTTGCCCTTTGAACGCGACGCTTTTTGAGGAAAGGAAATTGGGCAGTAATTCTCTGTCATCCCGGTGGACGCCCGAACCGCACCGTACAGGAAGGGAGGAACGCCACCACCTCTTCGGCGCGACGCCTTCCCCTTTGAATGCAACGCTTTTTGAGCAAAGGAAATGGCGCAGTAATTCTCTATCATCTCGGTGGACACCCAAACCGTACCGTACAGGAAGGGAGGAACGCCACCACCCATTCGGCGCGATGCCTTGCCCTTTGAACGCAACGCTTTTTGAAGAAAGGAAATTCTCTGTCATCTCGGTGGACACCCGAACCGCACCGTACATGAAGGGAGAGTGGGAGTGAGAGGAGAAAGAGGGGCCGTAATGAAGAAACTGAAAATTGCATGTGAGGAAAAGAAATTATGCAGTAACTGTCTCGCATATCTCGGTGGACACCCGTCTAAACGCGGACACATGTGCCGACCCGGACGGAGACACGGCTGCCGACCCGGACGGAGACACGACTGCCGACCCGGACGGAGACACGGCTGCCGACACGGACGGAGACACGACTGCCGACACGGATTGCTAACGACAGCATGAGGCATTAAAGGCTTTCGCCTTAATAACTGCCACCATCTTATTAATTCTGTAGAATTCTGTTGTTAGCTACATTTTGATTGATGAGGAATCCCACACCTATTTCTCATCTGTCTGCTAATCCATGATAGCACAGTACAGCCGGGGACAAAAGTCTCTGGACCACGTGTTCCGCCAACGAAGCTTATAGCTCTACTATCAGACAGCGGCTGGAGACCGCACTTGTGGAGATGGAAGAACAAAAATTTAACTTTTACCTCTACAAGTGTGGTCTCCAGCCGCCGAATAATAACAGAGCTATCGGCTTCGTTAGAAGAACGCGTGGTCCGGAGACTTTTGTCCCCGACGGTACGTGCCCGCTTTTCGCTGTATACATGCTTCACCTGTCCTAACCTAAGCCCTATGATATCCCATTTGATACCTGCTAGTTCCTTGAACAGCACTGCTAGTCTAGCTTCACTGGATAAGGTTATCTGTAGTTAAAATTTGAATTTCCGCGGCATTTTCGCGCCTTTCCCTCTCCTCTCGTCTTTTTTGCACACTGGAAGGTTGGCTGGCGCTCCTCCGCCGGCTGCCGACGTGCGCGGGAGTTCCCCGGGTTGTGGAGCTTCCGGCCGCGGCCATGGTAGCTGCGTGACGTCAGAAAGAGTTGGCACGGCGAACCAATGATATACCCTCCGCTGCTGACGTAACGGATTCGGGCGAATTGCCGGCATCGCTGGTCGCCCCAAGGCGTAGAAGTGCTAACTTTCAAAAATATATTGTAAATGATCGGTTCGCTTTTGAGGTCTTATACACGGCATGATCGCTCGGTGGCCTATACTCTACAAAATGCAAGCGACGTATTATACGCCAGCCTCAAAAACCCTTTTCAGAGACCCTTTAAACGTTGCCAGGTTGAGTCGGTGGCGTCCTGTCCGGAGCCAGAGATTCTTAGCACCCTCCGCTGCCTCACAGGTCTGACCGCCGCCTTTATCAGTTGCTCCACAGTCACTCAGGACTGAGGGCCGAGGGTTGATTGATTTAGAAACTACTGCAAAGAAATAGTAGAAATATAAAAAAAATATACAAAGCAGAGGAGCGACAAAGAAAATGTTGTATTGTAAATACAAGGACAAACAATAACGGGGTCAAAGCAACACGAAAAAAAAACTACAACAATGAAGCAAGAAAACTAGGTTACAAGAACCAACATTCCCGACTGAGATAGGTACAGAGACTATGCAATGAATTTAAGCAGTCAAGTGAAAAGCGCGTTCTGAACTTCAGTTCGGAAAGAGTACAGTGAGCATTAATAACTGTTCGTAATAATTTATTTTAAGGTGGCGGTCCCACTCTGACAGTAAGCGGGAACCATTTTAAGGCGAAAGCCTTTAATGTCTCATCGTTGTAAGCAGCAGTTGTCGACAGAAATGTCACGCTTTTCAATTGGCCGAAACGGTCGTGACGTCACAGTGCGCGAATTTCAAACGGGGCCAATTGTACTTTGGCAAGTAACCATGCAACCAATTGAAGGGATCATGTAGTGATGCTCCAAGTAAGTGGGTCTGAGCTTAGTTAATTGCTTAACTACCCAATTAGCCTAATTAACTTTTCTAGTCAGGCCATATAAATAAATAAAACTGAGTAGGTAATTGGTCGAGCTCGGGAATCGAACCCCGGTCTTCGGAGTGCGAGACGAGCATGCTATCCACTCTGCCATGGCAGCTCGATGGTTTCGAATGAACAAAGGCGCGTCTAGTGAATACGGTGTCTTCGCTCACTACCATCCTCCTCCCTTCTCTTCCGGCGAGGTTTCGATGTCCACCGAGATTTCAGAGACAGGTACATTTCCTTTCCTCAAAAACCAATTTACCAACGAGCGAGGCGTAGAACCGAATGGGCGATGGCGTTCTATGGACTCCCTGGCACCGTTGCAAGACGCTGTCGCGTTCCACTCTTAAAGGCGAAGCTTAACATCTTAACCACACATCAGTGACGACACTTTAGGTCGAAAAAGTGCCCCCCTGAATTTTGACGGGTGTCCACCGAGATGTGTGAGACAGTTACTGCTTAATTTCCTTTCCTCAAATACAATTTTCATTTTCTTCATTACGGCCCATCTTTGTCTTTCTTCTTTCACTCCCAATTCCACCCTTCCTCTACGGTGCGGTTCAGGTGTCCCTTGAGGTGAGAGAGTATTACTGCGCCATTTCCTTTCCTCAAAAACCGTTGCGTTCAGAGGTTAACGCATCGCGCCGAACGGATGGTGGCGTTCCGTGGACTTCCTGGCAGCGCTACAACACGCTGTCGCGTTCCACTCCTAAACGCGAAGCTTAAGCGTCATTAATTAGCAGTTAATTAGTATGCAGGCATTATTCTGTAATTAACCATTAATTGGTGATTTGCCACCCCTTAGTAATTAGTACTTAATTACATGTGACGCCACCAGTGCCACAGAAGCTGCGAAAGTGATGCGGAAAACGCTTTCGCCTCTACGCACTTTAGACAGTCAAAGTGCCCCCTGAATTTTTGGTGATATTTGTACGTCGACTGTACCTCGCTCGTTCGCTTCATAAATATGGTTCAGATATCTCCGAAAAGCTACTTTTCTCTGCTTTCAAAAGATGCATTTTGTTTAACGGTAGCTGCAAATTTGTTTCAACTGTAAAAGAAAAAGCAAAGACGAAAACTGGCAGTTGAGCTCAACTTGTCTCAGGAAATGCAAAATTGTGAAAAACCTCTTGCACCTAGAGAAATATCTTTCGAGATACTTTGAGATCGGATGCTAATGAACATATTTAAGCATTTAGAAGTACGTGTATAGATTAGTTTATTACCCACGCATGTTTGAAAAGCATAGAAAACAGAACAATGTAATCTGCAATAACTTTTGGGATATGCATTGCACTGCGGCGCCTTTTTGTACAGTTTGAGATCGTCTAATCGCCCTTCCATTCTGAAAATTTCATCCCTCTACCTTGTTTAGTTTAAAAGTTATTCATGATCAAAGTTACCGTTTTTTCGAAATAGTTAAAAACGGAATGCAACACTGTTCAGGTAACCAGCGCGTGGCAGTTTTGAGATTTTGCGTGATGAAACTTAATACTTCGCTCTACGCGGCTAAGCATCGCATTTACTCTACGGCTTTTGGGGAATGCGCAATGTCTAGTTGATTTTAGCTACCTTTTTTGTTCTCCTCATGAAGGACACAAGCTCTTGAAACGTTCCGCGGCTTCTTTTTTTCTGGCAAATATACTCTTAAAATGTCGGCCTCTCATTCTTTTAATCAACTTGTAACAATTGCGAAGAACAAAGTCCACAGAATACAAACAATAATAGCAATAACGCAGCGACATGCGATAAATGTAGATAAATGTAGTAAGTAGCGCCATCTACACACATGCACGTGTACTAAATAATCACAGTTCAAAAAAATAACGAGTGTGGCGCTGCTAAACATTTACAATCAGGAGGTGTTCACGAGAGGGAACGATACCTCTACGATGTTTGCACGTTTCCCTCGATTTTGCCCTATGTAGTGTGTGTCGAACTTCCAAGCAGATTTCCGCCATATTGCTTTGCTGGATTGTTTTGTAACGTAAAGCTAGTAAAGCCACACTACGCGGGTCAGAGCCGAGTTTTGCGCGAGTGTGCGGCGCCTGTTATGCGCATGCGCGAGAACCGCGTGACGTCACGAGAGGCGCAGGTGCGTCGCCTCCTCGCCACAGCCGGTGCGAGCTCCTCGCTGCTGGCGCCGCCGGCGTGCGCTCCTCTCCGACGCGTGACCTCGTGTTTCCGACAGTTGCGCCGCGCGCTACTGCGCATGCGCGAGGAGGGTGCGTGGAGAAATGACGGTCGCGCTCAACATGTAAGCTCTGGTAAGCTAAGGAGAGTCGAGCCGCTGCCAAACGGCGCAGAAGACTGGAAAATGTAAATTCTTCCGATCACGAGGTTGTCGCCTGGCAGTTCGCCGCCGAGCAGCCAAGGCGAAACGTGCGGCCGAAACACCGGAGCACTTTGCGCTACGTATATCCAGGCATAGCAGAGCTAAGCCACTGCCATTTTTTTCACCTGACGCTACGAAACGCATTCTGGGCGTCGTATTATTTTTCGAGGACAGCTTTGGCATTGCTAAATCGTCAGGAAAGGGAAGAGACAGGCTTTCGCTTCGTGCTGCCGGTTGTTCGTTGTTCCGGCTAGCGCTGTGGAGGGGAAGTTGGAGAGTGCTCGATTCGCCTGCACTCAATGCACCAGTTCGGCAAAGTTCTGCGCCAGCGGCGGTGCGGCGGGTGTGTACCGCTAGTTCCGGCACTTTGAGCGCAGTTTGGCACTGTCTGCTTCCAAAACGGATGGTCGAGTGCAGGCCTGGTCGTCGCTAGTCTTTGCGATGCCAATGAATTGCAGCCAGCTGTTTACAGCCTACATCAGCGGCAGCCAACCTCTCGTATCTCATGAAGAAATGTGCAAACAGCACATCACAATAACATGTTGCCATGAACCAGCCTCGATCCGTTTCTTTGGAGAACTCGAGCAGCGTTCTAGCTTGTCGACGAGTGAAAGTTACTTGAGTCTCCGCCGTTTATCACAACCCGCAAACCATCATCTGCTTCCATGGCGGCTGCAGCTGCACTATTTCAGCAATAACCGTGGAGCAGGTGCAGTTTTCCTGAACTAGACTCGCACTTCTTTCAAACGAATGCCGTGGTTCAGAGGGCGCCATGTTCCACCGCTGAAATGAGTCCGTGTGGTATATAAGTCGGGTACAACTCAAGAACAAAGCAGCACATGCCCATCAAAGGAGACCGCCCAGCCAAGCGCGTCGACCGAACAGTTTTCTGTTCGGTCTCCACAGGTGCGCCGCGACAGCAGTGGAGACTGAAGCTGCCACGACCGTCTGTTGCCGAATATGACCCCACCTGTAACATTCAGCGCTTTTGCGAAAAAGACGCTCTCGCGCGGATCTATGCGAAAGGTGAGCAGCCCAGCCCTCTCCCCCCCCCCCTCCCCCTTTAGTGGCCAGTGCAGCTGAGACAATAAACGGGGGCACCACACCTACTAGTACATTTGCCTTTCTCCCTGTCTTTTCCCCTGCTCCAGCTCAGGTGCTCCTAGAGACGATAGCGGATGCCGGGGCAGCAAAATCTTTTCCTTTCTTTTTGCGTTATTATTCTTTTAGCCTTATCCCGAACAAAGGACATCCACCGTCGGCGACACGGGGACAAAGCGCCGACTCCTTCGTTCTCTTTCGCAGGCTTGGCTGCATGCACAGCCACACAAATCGACGTGATTGGCTGGAGAGCTCCCTCTGAGTTGCGTGTGCCGCTTCGTTCTTTTGTTGTCCCCTTTTCGGGAACTGGCACAAAGGACCGCCCCCTCCCCTTGCTGCGCGCCCCTCCTACAGGCGGGGTAGACTAGCGCCGCAGGAAAAGGAATTCTCGGAAAATGATTACAAGCACGTTATAAGCGGTGTTTACATGACGGGATGAGTGGAGGATTTGAGCTGAAAACCGGTTACTGGGTTCATGTAAACGAGTCGGGTCCGGGAGTCGAGGGAGCGAGTCCAGTCAACTCCGCTGCAGGGGGTGGGTTGACTCACTCGACCCCAACAGCAGATACTAGCACGTAAACCGATCTGAGTCGGGTTAGTGGAAGGAGAGGTGATAAATGCGAACCTGTTATTCGCTTGCGCCGTAGCGCCTGCAAGGCAGCCGTGCATGCCGCAATCTTCCCGGCTGCCACTGCCCTTTCCCGCTGCGCCGTTCGACGCTTGGTGCCGCTGCTGTTGAACCGGTCGCGACTCGCTAAAATCGAGTTCATGTAAACATGCAGTCAAGTTGGGCTGACCTTGCTCAACTCGATCTCCTGGCTCGACCCGCCGAAGTCGGGTTCATGTAAACAAGGCTATAGTTTCCTGACAATAGACGGTGTGAAAATAGCAGCTGTTCCTACAGTTTCCAGGTACGCGCGCGTGGACACGCACGCATACACACACACATATGCGGGCGCACTTTTTCAATCTTTGATCCAACCAAATCGAGGCAAATCGACGCAAGGGAAGAAAGATATACATTTCAGCACGCGATGGAAAATTCTGGAGGGAATAAGCAACCTAATGATGCAAACTGGATACAAGAAAGACGTACGTCTAAAGTGAATAAGAGCACGCAGTTGAGGGTCCAAACGAGAGAGGGGAGGGGGTCGCCCTAAGTGCCTACAGAACTATCGCTTTGTAGCCGACCCCTTTTTTTTTTGGCAGCATTCCTGCACACCTCGCCCCCCGTTCTTCTTCGTACAATGTCTATAAAAAAGCCTCGAGTCCGCCTCGTGAATGGTATGCATCTGTATACTGCATTTTTGTGAGCCTTGGCAAAATTCCGTCGAAGTTGATCGGAATTGGTTGCAAGGTGCCGCCGCATGTACGACGAATATTTGCTTCTTTGGTAAACACATTCCGACACCCTGCGGTGCTAACCCTCTCAATAGCAATTTCACGTCTCTTGCGCAATGTCGATTCATCTCAAGGGTAAACAGAAATTGACAATTGCCCAGTTCTCTCTGCCTTTTTCTTTACCAACCATAGTTTATAAGGTTGTACAGGCATACGCTGAGCGTTGACTAAATTGTATAGCTGTCTTTGTTATAGTTTTCTTATCATAGATGCAATATCACTTGATAAAAAAATATATTTTTTTCAGCGCTATAGTTAGCAGGTTACACTCTAGACCAGGAGTGTTCCGACTACTACTAATATTACTATGCATCAACAGTGACGAAGTGATTGAACGCGCAAAAGACGAGGGCAGAAGGAAGGACACAAGAAAGGCAGCGATTTCAACTATAATGCTCATTGAAAAAAAAAACGCTAGAAATATATACATGGGACATAAACATAATTAATTTTCTTTATTTCACACCTTCCTTATTTTTGGCGTCCGCTTCCTCTTTTCGCTTACTTACTAATTTGCTCTGTGCAATTATGTCGACAATTATCACTAACTCTCCCAAGTTTCCACTGTGTCGACGTTGTGCCTTTTGCGATGCGGGCTGGGCAGCATTATTTTTTTCTTTTTCTTTGCTCCCACTAATATATGTCACGACATTGAAATCAGGAAAGTCTGTAGTCGGGTAAAACTCAAGAACGAAACGGCACATTCCCTCAAAGGAGGCCCTCCAGATAGTAACATCGACGGTACAGCTTTCTGCGGCTATTTAGCCAAGGCTAAACAAGAGAGAGAAGGAAACGGTCCTCTGTTCCCATGCTGGCATCCTTATCCCGAACAAGGATCACCCCACCTCTGACGCCGTTTGGACAAAAAAGACGGTACCCTCTTTGCCCCGGCTCTCCAACTTTTTCCCTTCACCCTTCCGGAACCATAGACCGAATAAAGGAAGCCCCACTCTCTTTGGCTTTGGCGAGGGACAGGCAGAGAAAGAAGCATGCCGAACCACCCCAGCCAACACCTCCCCCCACGCACGACGGGGACTAGCAGCCGGGCTTGCCATGGTTCGTTTGTAATCCTCTGAAGGCAGGTGCAGCAACAAAAGAAAAGCCTTCACACAGCACAGGTGCACGGGTCAAGAAAGGACCGGACACGTATCTCAACATCTCAACCAAAACCAGTCTCGGGTCGCTGGGGGCAAGACGGGTAGACACTTTCTCAGTGATGGATCAGTGTCGTAGCCTGGTGGCAGAATATGAACTACTCGCAAGATGGCGGCAGTGGAACCGCCACCTTAAAATTATAGGATACGACTTTGGGCATGCCTAAGCCACAGGAAGGCTTATAAGTCAATGCCCGGAAGATGACAGCGTGGCATGAGAAAAAGAGCATTGCAAAAACTTCGAAAAGCACAGGACATATATTTACAATCGAAAGTACTAGGAGCCGCCGCGGTGGCTCAGTGGCTATGGTGCTCGGCTGCTGTCCCGAAAGACGCGGGTTCGATCCCGGCCGCGGCGGTTGAATTTCTTTGGAGGAGAAATTCGAGTCCCGTGTACTGTGCGATGTCAGTGCACGTTAAAGAACCCCAGGTGGTCGAAATTTCCGGAGCCCTCCACTACGGCGTCTCTCATAGCTTTAGTCGCTTTGGGACGTTAAACCCCATAAACCAAACCAAAGTACTATGAATGGAACAATTTGAAAAGAGACAGGTTTGCTTCTTGGCGGGTGCTAAGCAAAAATTTCATCGGGAATGAACGTTGTTGAGAGCGAACATATACCGTAATTACTAACTTCCAACGCGCACCCGATTTTCATGTTCGCGAGTGCGGAAAAAAAAATATTGACAGACGATTATGACAGTCGGTAATTCGAAGTTTGGGCGCACCTCTTCACGTATTTTAGTTATGCCACCCTTCGGGCAGGATCTTCCCGTGGCAGGCACCTTCCAGCTGTCCATTCATCCGCTTTAACCGTGGCAGGTGCAGTTTCGCTCTGCTACAACCTGTCACCTATCGGGTGACCTTGTGACCTGTCAGGTGGCATGTTACGCTGCTAGCCCCCCTCCGGGATCTTCCCGCGGCAACCACCACCCTGCTTCAAAGGGGGCGCTCCCATCCACCCATCCATGGACAACCGCTCGGCCGCTCGAGCTTCCGCGACGACTCAAAACAAGGTGTTTGCCCCGCGGCGGCAGGATCCGCTAGCGTTTCCGCTTGCATGTCAAACAGCCTTGATCGCTGCGCTTTAAAAGCACAATTTGTGCAGAAGCCTGAAGCGATGTTCATATCTGTTGCCGCGTAACTCCTGGTCGCTCTCTCGACGATGCTTGGCTGTCATCGCGGCCAGCATACCTCAAAGCAGCGGACGCAGTTGTTAAGGCAAGCAGCGCAGATTGCACGCCTTATTACACCCTCGCGTACAGCCCGCCTGAGTGACCTGGTAAGCTGCGAACCGAACTGCCAACGGTGCCTGTATAGTTTCGGATTCCGGCGTGCTTCCCTACCGCTTGACTAGGAAAGCGACAGCAAGCCGGATAAAGAACGCGCGGTTCGGATTTTCGTCAGCGGAACCGATTTGCATACGAATGTACGATTTTTTTTCCCCACAGATGGAGCACCATGCATCCCGGCAGGAGTGGGGCACAGGATGGCGGATCCGCGACTTGGTCTCGCAATTTCGAACGGTCGTTACTGCAAAAAAAAAAAGAAAAAGAAAAAGAAATCTGACAGGACGGTTAGCACAGTGTAACGCGAGATTCGTTAATAGCAGTTGAGGTATTTTCATTTCTCAATATATTGAGGTAAATAACTTGACAGCGACTTGTGTACGCGCAATTAACCATTATTTTTATTTTCAGCATACTCGCTTCTCAAGTGGCACTTCTCTCCCAGTCCTCGATATCACGAAGAGAACGTTTTAATCTGAGAAGTTGCAAGAAACGTGTTCCAGGCGTTGGTCCAGGCGTTGGACCAATGCTTGATTCTGAAAGGCAACATCTATGCATGTGCTTCTGGAGGACGTCACAGCAGTGGGAGGAGTTACGAGGGAGATAAACTACGCTGCCACACGTGACCTCACAGGTTGGGAACACGCAACATATGGTGAGTTGCCATGGCCGCGTTCCAGTGGCGTCAACCTCCGGTTACGCCGGCTATTACGACGACGCTTGACGAAGGCACGGATATTTAACAGCTGTCGCTGTAAAAAGGTAGTTCAGCCTAACGCCTCCAAGGTGCCAACCATGCTCACTGCCAGCGCAGAAAGGCTTAACTGGCATGTTTTGATGGCAGTGACGCTGTGGCTGTTAGTAACGTAGTTTCAGTTTTTGCAGTAGATTGTAGCACGCATGCTGTTTCGGAGCTCGATTTTCGTAAATTTTTATGCCTTAGAATCGGGAAAATGGGGTATACAGCACGGGGCTTGCACGGTCACTGTCTTAGGTTAATGGGGTTTTAACGTCCCAAAGTGACTCAAGCTATGAGGGACGCCGTAGCGAAGGGCTCCGAAAATTTCGACCACATGGGGTTCTTTAATGTGCTCTGACATCGCACAGTACACGGGCCTCTAGAATTTCGCCTCCATCGAAATTCAATCGCCGCGGCCGGGATGGAACCCGCGTCTTTCGGGTAAGCAGCCGAGCACCATAATCACTAAGCCACCGCGGCGGCTAGATGAAGGAAAGAGAGGCACAGTAGATCCACCGCTCGAGCCGATCGCGCCTCTCGATCGTTCAGTGTGCGGAGAAAATGCAAAAACCAAGAAAAGAATTCTATTGAAGGCGGGGCCATGACGTCGCCCTGTGACGCACTCCACAGACACCACGCCTCCGGCTTACACCGGAGAAGGAAGGGGTGATTTTGCCTTGCCGAGCCTACTCGACGAGGAGCGGGAGAGAAGAATTTCGAGGAGGGAATGGAAGGAGAGGAGGCTCGCTCAAAGTGAGGTAGAGTGTGTTCGGGATCATGGGGTGGGCAGGGGCCCTTTAAAGGGACAGTGAGGAGAGCTCTATTAATATTCTTTTTACAGCAAAATCCGATAGTTCGGCACTTCACGGCTTTGTTGCCACTTGGCCGGCAGCGAAGATGCATTTATTTCTAAGAAATTTGGATTCGAAGTTGAAAAAGTTTTTCCCGCCGCTCTGATTCAAACTTGGGATTCTCTTATGACGACACAGGACTAAGTGACGTGACACATGACGTAACGCAGACTCCGGGATTTCTGGCTGCCAGCAGTGCGGCCTGGCAGCAGCCGAAAAGAAAGCTACCGCCGGCCGCACGTTGAAGGCATCTATCGGCTATTGCGGCCGTCGCTACCATCGCTTCGTTTACGTTTGCACCGGCGTTTTGCCAACGTTACGATAGATCCCGTTCTCGAAGTCGTCAACGAAGTTCTAGCAAATAGACACCTTTAGCATACCGTGTACCTTGTTACCGTTAGCGGAATACCGGGAGCCCGCCTACCGCCGGTGAGCAGGCGCTGATTGATCCCGATGCTGCTGGCGCGCGCGTAGCTGCTGGGTGCGTGGCGCCATCTGGCGACGTCAAGGAGATTTGAGCATTCATTGGCTGCGCATCAGTGATTCGTGCCTTCTCGTGTCCTAGTGTTGCTAGAACCATTGCAACACTGCTTTGTCCTATGACGTCACCACGCTTGTACTTGCGAGTTTGGCCTGTGGCGGCGATACCTGTATTTTGGTTCTTGCTCTTTTCTACGTTAAAAGAGCTTTGTTGTCAGTATGAGTGGCGTTTTTGTAATCAGGAGCTCGTATTCAGTCGATACAAGCCAACTTCAATTTCTCCTCAGTGTCCCTTTAAGGTGGGTTGAGACGAGAGGACGGGATCGCGGATGGTCCGGGCGCGTCAGCGCTCTCCGCGCGCCACGTGACGGGAACGTCACGGCTCTGAGCGACCTTGAGCGGGCGGCGCAGACTTGTCCGGGCCCGGATCGCGGACCGAGTGAAAAAGGCGAGCGCCTTTTTCAATCCGCGCAGACCGAGCCTCCGCCGCGGACCGGGATTGTTTTTGCTCTTTTTTGCTTCTAGGCGCGCTCGTCTGGCTAGCTATCCTGAATGAAGTCGGCTTTGCTCCGTGCTGGCGTCTTTCGTTTTGGCGCGCTTTTCGCCGAATTTGCAGCTCGATTGCAGCATTGTATGTCCTGCTTTTCGTGTTTCGCTCACTGCGCTGTTCACTCCGCGTATGCTGCACTGCGACGTACTTGTATTTGAGCGTGTGCGTAAATGCCCGCTTTGCTTTGTTGTTTCTTCTAATTTGAGTGAATTTGGAAAGAAGGCGCTCAGTGAGCCAGTATCTGGTAAAACTGCTCTGGACTCAGCCGCAGCAAGCGTTTGTACTCTCCGGGTCGCATTCAAGTAGGTCCTCGTACAGCAGGTCCTGCATGCGTAAGCACTTTTTTTCCCAACCATGACTTTGCCCAACATAACAGTTTTTAGCCACGAAAGCTTCCTCCTCGTCCTCTGACGCTTCAGTGGCTACAGCCAGTGCGGCGAGACGACGTTTTCTCTCCGCCTTCATGTTGAAACTCTCGGCAGCTGAGTTTTCGAAGCCACGCAAACAGCGCAAGCACGCCGTGGGCGAGAGGACGCGCGGATTGTCCGCTGCGTTCGTGTGTATGCTCGACGTCCGGACCGTCTCCCGGAGCTTGGTCACGCGTCACGATAACCGCGCTGACGCGCGCGGACCATCCGCGATCCGGTCCGCTCGTCTGAACCCACCTTTAACAACCAAATTCCCCAACAAACGGCCTTCAGCCTCTCTTTCTAAATAAACAGCTCATTCATTCATCTATCGGGGTTGTAAAAATTTCTCCTGCGCAAACTATTGGCTTATTTCGTCTCAAACACAGGGAAGCTTATGATAGTCTGCGTTTTCCGATTAATAATTACCATCGGAACTTAGCTGTATTGACTGAATCTGCGAAAAAAAATTGGCAGTGGCTTAGCTCAGCTATGCCAGGTTATACGTAGCGAGAGGTACAGTATATGCCTGGTTACGTCTAGTTGTTTTGCTTATCGTCATGGCTACGTGTTAGACATTAAATACGAGACATGTGGTGAAGGCGGCACGTGCTATTCAACTTTTTTGACTGCTAGAAAGACGGCCCGGTGATCCGTAATGTAACACGCGGCCGTCTCGGTCGGAGACGATCGGCGTCTGCTCCGCGGTCGGCGCACGGCGCATCAGCTGCGTGGCTCTGACGTCACTCGGCTCCTCGCGCATACGCAGAACTGGCGACCGACAGCCACAGCGAAACGGCGAGACTGCGGGTAATGTAGCTCTCGCTACAAACTGCAGTCGTCTGCTTGGAGAATTTTCTTCAAGGCGAGCGAAATTTTAGAGCAACCTTTGGTCGCGTATACATTAAAAGCAGATTTGAGAGGCTACGCCATCTGGCGAACTGAGAGGCAACCAATAAGACTGCTTGGAGCTGGGGATCAAAGCAGCTTACTGCTTGCCCCAGATGACGCATCCTGTCAAATCTGCTGCTCTGCTCGCCTCGACGAAAGTTCTGCGCGTAGACGACTGCAGTTATTTGCCGATTCCGAACAGTCCGTGCAAGTTGGAATGTTAAATTGCTTATATAAAAAAAAAACGATTATTATAAGCTACATTTTGGTCGGTGGTTGAGCCCAAATAGTCCAGTAGTTTGTGCAGGATAATTTTTTTTTACAACCCGGACAGATAAATGCGAAACACCTTGCGATAAATTATAGTACCATGCGAGTTTCCTCCTTGAGTCTTATATGTGTTGTAGTCTACCGCGATAGATATAGACAAACCGCTCGATAGGCAACCTACTCGCGTGCGAGTGGCTTACATATTGCTTGCACTGATGTCATGGCGTCCGCCGAGTAGGAGACTACGCACGAAGTACGCGAAATATCTCCTGCATTTTTCTGTTCCCATACCCAGTAATTCAGCCGCCGCGGTGGCTCAGTGGTTGTGGTGCTTGACTGCTGAACCAAAAGACGCGGGTTCGATCCCGGCTGCGGCGGCTAGAATTTCTTTGGAGGAGAAATTCTAGAGGCCTGTGTACTGTGCGATGTCAGTGCACGTCAAAGAACCCCAGGTGGTCGAAATTTCCGGAGCCCTCCACTACGGCGTCTCTCATAGCCTGAGTCGCTTTGGGACGTTAAACCCCATAAACCAAACCAAACCATACCCAGTAATTCTGGACAAAAGCATTTTACAACAGGAAACCGTTTATGAAAGAAATTTTTTCATATAATGTAAGCTTTTACTATAACAATCAGTATGTCCGCAGATAACCCTACGGCAGTCTGTATTTTTTTTTTATTAACGGATTTGTGAAAAGCTTTCCCTATTGGTTTTCTGTGGCAGTCTTAATGTTGGGTACAACCACTAGAAGCACTGTAAAGGACTGTAGACCTAAAAAAATTGCTTGCGTGTTTTCTTCTTTCAAACTATGCGTTAGACATTCGTGTACATGGAGGAGCCTGTGGTATTCGTGTACCGCTAAATAATTTATAATTGAATTTCTTCATGACGCTGTTTCGGTTTCATAAGTCGAACGATGACTTTGACGTGTAGTTGGTGTTGGAAGAGGCTGGATTAAATGTCGTAGAATTAAAACTACATATCAGCGATTATATTAGCTTTTCTAGTAGATCACGTCACCAAAACATCAACTTGACGTCACAGTCGTCGTTCGGTCAATGAAACGAGATGGCATGAGAGAATAAATTTAATTACAAATTATTTAGCGGTTGCAGGCAGATGCCACCGGAAATCCGTCTATTTTAATGTCTAACGCATCATTTGACAGAAGAAAACGTGCAATAAAATTAGGTGTCTATAGTACTCTGAAATAAAGATTTCGCTACCTATCAGAAGAGTGGACCAGTACCTTCAATATTTCCATAGCCATACCTTAAAACATTCCAATAGTCAAAATTTTCGCCCAAGAAAGTTGGACTTGGATCTGCACTAAGGAAGCTATGCAAGCGCATCATCATCCCGCCTGCAACTTAGCGCGCAGGCCATCTGGAACCAATGCTTGCCGTCGGCGGCAGCAACCACCGCAGCGAGTATCACTGTATCTCGAACTGTTCAGCGCGCTTGTTTCCCGAGGGGGGTCGAAAGGAGAAGACCTTGACGTTACCAAGGGGTTATTACACAGCTCGCAAGGAAGTGCGGGGCCAGGAGAGGAGGAGAGAGCGGTCTAATCTTGCACATCTCCAATGGTGCTAAGCTTCTTCCACACAGCCGGGCTGGGGGAGAGGGGGAGTGAAGGTAGTCGGTTGCGGCGTCCAAAAGCAGACGATATGTTCGGAGCGCAAAGGGTCACGGAGCACCACGCAAGCTGTTATCTTTCCCGACTTTCAGTAGGCGCGCTCCCAGCTGTAGGGTGTCTTGTTCAACACTGCTCGTATTCTCCGGTGTGTGTGTGTGTCGAACGCGGCGAGCAGCGTGCGGAGAACGGTTCGGTATAGACGTCTTTGTGGGAGCGCCCTTCCGGAGTTGAAGCTTCTTGGCTCGCGGCTCGACGACTCTCGACGGTCGCAATGAACAGTCTGCCGCGATATCCGTACGAGCCTCTCAACGAGGAAATCATTAGGCTCCTTTGTACGCCACAGCCAAGCGTCAAAGGTAAGTGCTCCACTGCTTTTGTTGATGTTTGGTGCTTGTGAAAAAGTGGCTGTCATAGCATATGCATGGGGATATTTCTCACGTCAGCGACGCAGACGACAACTCCGCGGAGTAACGCGGGAGGGAGAAACGAGAAAACTTTGTTTAATATTTGATGTTCCGAAAGCTAGGCCCATTGTCTATTCCGTTATTTTATTCCGTCTGTCCCGTTATTTTAAGCCCTGCCGTAGTTGTAACGCCCGCCTAATGTGTTTAACCAAAATTGCCCGGTCTGCCAGAGGAGCAGTCGGTACAGTCCGCCGCACAGGTCTGAAAGCCAAGAGAGATCTTCCCGATTTTGGCAGTTAAGTTCTTCGATTCGGGGTAATGCCGTAAAATATGTTAAGTGGGAAGTAGCTCATTGAGAAATTGAAATTTTGGAAAAATTCTTGAGAAATGTATGCAAAGTTCTCTATTACGCTTGTACCGATCCTTTTTGCGTGGAAAGTAAGTTGTTTAACACTAACTGAAGGGGCAGTCGTTCTGAAATGACGGTGAAATTGGACAAAGAAACGTAACACATCGCTGACTTTTACAAACTGAGTTTTATTCAGAATTTTACCTGTTTAGCCAATATATGCTGAAACTTCAGACATTTGAAAAATAAAATATTTTCATAAAAACGTTCAGAACTCAGAATCACCATTTGACTGGCGGAAATAATTTTCTCAACTTGTTACACGTGTGGTAAGGCTTTAAGGGCAGCTGTATGCAGTCACTGCTACGCGTAGTTAATAACCTCCTGAGAGAATTGGAGTGAATTGAACTCGCTACTCATTAAAACATTATTGCACGGGTGCCGAAGAATATTGAGAGCTTTATTGCAATCCTCAACGTTTTATAATTCATGCACAGCAACTATGGGATTATTCTAATTTCATTCGTTACGAAATGCCGAAGGGATGAGTGACAGGAATTGCACAAAGAGAGTTGAGAAAATCAACCTTGAAGTTTATTCCATCTGGTGTAGAAGAACGTCAATTTGGGCTAGATGGTGCATTATTTGAGACAGAAAAGGAAAATAGCGCTGCAAAAAGACGTGCACAAGAAAGACTGACACAGGACTTGCGCTAACTTTATCTGATTTTATTTACTGCAAGCCAGCAAATATATAGAAAATTCAAGGCATGCGCAATAGAAACACCGGTACAACAGCATCAACAAAACCGTTCAAGATATGCTATCTCAGTCTTGAAAAGGCGGACCGAGGTATCACTCACGCAATCTCCTATGCAATCTCACTCACGCAATCTTGCAGCGCTATTTTCCTTTTCTGTCTCAAATTTATTCCATCGTTTGCCTCGTTCAGCGCCCCGTTTGCTTTTGGTCAGAGAAACGCGGCACTGTAACCAGCGAAAGCTCCGATCTCTCCTGATAACGGTGGTACTAAGATATGGCTGTGCTCCGTCGCCGGATACCCGAGGAAATCGCGACGCGTCCGCACAATCAGAAGCACAATCAGAAGAGGATTCTGAACTTGTATTTTTGCCGCGGGAACTCGTTCTACACGTTCCTAGCATTCTTAGAAACAGTGACTTATTGCCCTGTGTGGCCGATTTCCCCAATTAAATCGAATTAACGTCCGGCTCCCGCCTTTTTTTTTAAATTCTGACTCGTACGGTGGGCGGAGTCGACCAACGCGTGGAGCGCCTTTCACCCAGTCCCGTGGAGGCTTTGCTTTCGCTTTATTTTGTTTTTTAGGTTTCCATGAATAAATACCCTGCTGAAAAAAAGTTATATGATGCAATAACCTCATAGATCATTCATCATAGAATATCATACAATCTGTATGACATATCATATAATCTGTATGCAAGGGCGTCCGCAGAATTTTTTGCAGGGGGGGGGGGGGGGGGGCCCATTGGTTGTTGGCGCCGGAGGGGGGGGGGGGTATATTCGTAGCAAAAAGGCACTATTTGCGGAGTGAATTTATTTATTTATATATAAATAAAAAATAAGTAAAATACACACATGAAAGAAAAATTACAAACAGCAAATTAAAGCGCGGCTAGGAGAGATACATTGGAGCTTATCAACGAAGAAACCATTAAAACTAATAAAAAATGCAAAAAGATACTATCACTTCGTGCAGAAGTGTGCTCAGTCTTGCTGCATACGGGTTCTCGACTCACCCGGATTGATGACCAGCACACAGCACAATATGTTCACAAACACGCAACTACAGTCACTCACTCACTCAGTCAGTCTTCCTTGAACAGCAACTGTAGGCGCCTCTCGGTGCACACTCATCATACATATTGATTGGAAAAACGGTTGAACGCGTACGTCGAAAACAAAAGATGACTATAGTATATACAACGAAAACTTATTTACAAGATAAATGCATGCTCGCAGCTTCATACACTTCGCTCCATCTTGCTCGCGCATCCGCACAGTCGAGCAACCGCACACACACTGCTCGCCGCTCGTCGTGTTCTCGTCCGCTGTCTTGGTTGTTCTCAGCTTCGTTGACAACCGGCCACTAAAAACACCGAAGCACACATACAGAGGCGTGCACACGTGCAAGGGCTTACTTGCCGCAATATCCCCGAATGCGTTCTCTGGAGGTGAAAGGAACGCCGCGCGACTTCCGAGGGGAAGGGACACTCGCCACTCCGGTCGGAAAATTTGTTTTTGTGTTTTTATGTGGTTCAGAGCCCCAAAACAACTCAGGCTATGAGGGACGGAGTAGTACAGAGTTCCGGATAATGTCGACCACCTGGGTCTGTTTATCATGCACTGACATCGCACAGCACATGGGTGCTGTTGTGATTTGAGGCCCAGCCAGAGGGGACAGGCGAGCCAGGCAGGCGCCATCGGGCTGCGTTGACCAAAGGCGCTGGTTTTCGGAGAAGACGTAAGGAACGCTGGTGTGGAGCGCCTCTGGAGACTGCGTCGCCGTGAAAAAAAGCAGCTAATCCCCTTTGCCGAAGATTCTGAAAGCGGCGCTTCTTCCGAACTGCGCTCTCCCGAGGATCGGAGGAGACATCGAGCGGCGGCGGCGCCGTCTGATCGCCCGCTTGACCCTGAGCAGCCCGACAAAGCGGGGGTGGATACGGCTGATTTGTCCTTCCCTCCTGAAGAATTCATCGGTGGCCGGCGTACGAACGTATCCTGATTATAGCGAGCGACGAAGGCGAAAACAAGATGCCCTGTGCACTGTCTGCCTCCGTGTCGCTTTCTCTCTAGAGATCAAAGAAACAGACACCCATCTCAAGACGGCTTGAAACACATGCTCGCCGGTGCCGCTGTATGTGTGCAACAGGTCGCCCTTTAGTAGAGCTAACGATGGCGTGGTTTGAAAACGACGGAACGACGCGCGCCCGGACGCGGCATTTCGCAGATGTGACCCTAAGCGTGGAAGCGGGGCTGCTTTCACCCTTTTGGCTGAGCCCACCACCGCCCCTGGCGTGCGGCCATCACTCACGGTTCGAGTGAGTGATTTTCCAGAGGGGTGCAGCCGCCCCCCCTTGCCCCCCCCCTCCGGACGCCCATGTCTGTATGATATATCATACAATTCGTATGATATATCATACAGATTGTATGATATTCTACGATGAATGATTTATGAGGTTATTGCATCATAGAACTTTTTTTCAGCAGGGTAGTTTCATTCGCAGATAATATAGCCGCAAAATAAGCCCCGAAGAAATAAAAATACGCGCGGACTATTTGCTACTACGGACTACTACGTATTACTCCGCCGATGGCAGAGCGGCAAGCCGTCACGGGACTGGGTGAAAGGAGCTCCACGCGTTGGTCGACTCCGCCCACCGTACGAGGCAGAATTAAAAAAAAAAGGCGGGAGCCGGGCGTTAATTCGATTTAATTAGGGAAATCGGTCACACAGGGCAAAAAATCGCAGTTTCTAAGAATGCTAGGAACGTGTAGATCGAGTTCCCGCGGCAAAAAGACAAGTTCAGATTCCTCTTCAGTGCACCTTTAAAATTTACGACGACCATAAATAAATAAAAAAAACGTCGTTTCCTAAATCTCCACTCCATATTTCGCTATATTTTTTGTCGCGAGACAGATGAAGACCCGAGGGTAACCAAAAGAAAAATAAAATGAAAAATAGAAAATGTTGACGACATTGGGCGTTTCATTTGCCGGGTCCCCACTTTAACGGGTGGCATTCCGACTGAAACTCAATTGTAAGATAGCGTTGTGCTACGCCTTTACTTAGCCTTCGAGCCGTTGCGCTGTTTCATTTGAGTGGGAAGACGAGTGTCGGAGCTTTACGGAACGCACTACATGGAAAGCTGTGGACCCCGTTGCAAACAAATACCACTCAATCATGTACACGCACATAACCTGAGCGTGACGTCACAGCGCGCTCGCTGCTACGGCGGCCATGTTTCTGAACCACGCGGCTGTCGCACGCGCTTCGAGACGTGGTTAAAGGGGTATAGACACCTAAATTTGGGGGGGGGGGGGGGTTTCTTCTTTGTAATGAGGCGTAAGACATTATTATACATGAATTACCACGTGATATCCTCCTACGACCGCTAAATAATTTATAATCGAATTTCTTGCTTCGTGCTGTTTCAGTTTCGGTTTCAACAGCCGAACGATGGCTGTGACGTCCGCGATGTTACAGGTCACGTGAGGCATGGAAAAACTGCAGTAATAATCGCTGCTTCTACATTCGTTGTCATTCCGGCTCTTGAAGGCTGGCTTCAGCACTGTAGCGAATTAAAACGACGAAGCCGCGATTATATCGACGTTTTTCCATGCCTCGCGTGACCTATAACCTCTCTTTGACGTCACAGCCGTCGTTCGGCTGGTGAAACCGAAACAGCATGGCAGAAAAATTTGATTATCAATTATTTAACGCTCGTATAGGCGGATACCACATGGTGATTCATGCATAGTAGTGTCTTCCGCATCATTACAGAGAAGAAAACATGCCACCATAATTAGGTGTCTATACTGTTTTAACACTTTTGCGTGAAAAAAAAAACAACGTAAAAGAAAGAGAAAGGGAGCCTGGACCATCAACGCTATGCACCCTGGCCAATCCCCCGCCGTGGGTATGTGCCATTAAGCCTGAGGATATTATCATCATCATCAACGCTTTGCCAGGCTTAACCATGGAGGAAAAAAAACTGAGGAGGGAGCGTCCGGCGACAACCTTGAAGCCTAGTCTTAACAAGTAAAGATATAGTAAAAAAAAAGTGTGTGTCCCCCGGGATCACACCACGTGTTAGCGTGCGGTAAAATCTAGCCCCGCTGCGCGCGCGCATGCGCGGATTTAGCGCGGCAGACTGACTGTAGATCAGCCTCCTTGCTGTAGATACGCGCGCCGCGGGTCGCGCATACGCGCGCACTAAAACATACCAGAATCAAAACATACAGGACAGACTGGGAGAGCAAAAAACTGAGGGAGAAAACGGCTTCGTAAACACTCGGCTTGCGAACGCTGGCCGCGTGACGTCACGCTCCCTCCTTTGTTTTTTTTTCTCCATGGGCTTAACTCCAGTTCAGAGAAATGAAAGGAGAAAAAAGGAAAATCGGAGCAGTAAAATCAAAAACAAAACTAAATAGAAGAAACAAAAGGCGCATCATAACCAAAGTCACAGGCAAACAGAAAAAGCAGAGAGTGCAAGCCACGACGGACGAAAAAAAAAGAGAAAACCAATGTCACGTTATAGTCAAGGTCTCAGTAACAATCACAGGCAAAGCACAGAGCGCAGGCCACGACGGTAATCAGGGAAGCAAAAACACAATGAGAACAAAACAAGACAAAACCGAAGTCTCAACACAGTCAAGGTTGCAGTCAAAGCATAGTCAAAGCGCAGTGTACAGGCCACGATGGAAGTCGCCGATGAGCTGAACGCATTTTCGGTGCCTATAGGAATGGGTCAGCAGGGCGAGACTGTCGACCGACCCCTCGAGTTGCGCCAGCCTGTTCCCAGACAATACTCGGCGTCATTTTAAGCTGCTCGGTGTTTTCTGCCAACTTTGTGGCCCTCGAATGAAAGCTTACAGATGGTTACAGTCGTACGTATCTACTTCTCTATAGTGCGTGGATGGCGAGCGTGTCAGCAGAGCAACTCGAGGAACGCAGTGCTCCTGTTTGGAGCGGTCAGCGCAGGATATACCTGCCCAACCTGTCGGGCGGCAGCCCATTTAATCGTAATACGAGAAGAGCAACCTGGGTCGCAACGCAACCGAAGTTGCTGGCAGTTGCTGTGGGCAGAAGAGCAACCTGGCATTATTGTGCCACCGGGTGGCTTGCAAGGCGTTGCAAAAATCAGCGCAGCGATTTTTGCAGCATTTAGCACGAAGCCATGGACATGCAGCTAGATATACTCGAGAGAACGAAATCCGATTTTACGAAGTTCTCGATCTAACGAACAAATTTTGAATCCCTGACAAGTAACCACAGGGTTCAATGTTCTCATGAACCCCAAATAATGAAACAAACGACCACAAAACCCGATTTGACGAAGCGAAAGAAGAGTTGACTTCTCACTTATTTTGCCCACGATGTCTCGCAGCCTGTTTGCAGCGTGCCAGCAGTAACATCGAGGCGCCCAAGTCAGGGCCCCGGTTTCGATGACGTCACTGCAAGCTGCGCCGCTGCATGGTGGCGCTTCCCACCTTGGCTGCGAATCCGTTTCACCAGATGTAACTTTAACGCACAAGCGATTCGGGTCGCCTTCGCGGATTTTGCATACGTGAAGGCGCAGGTAGCTTTTGGCTGCCACAACGTTACGATTCTAGATTTCGAAAAGTGTAAAAATGCCTTTCTCGATTTTACGAATTTCCCGATTTAACGAAATAATTCGCAGCTGCTCTTCACTTAGTTCAATCAGATTTTAACTGTAAACACTCTAACATGTAGCTGGAACATACATGTGCGCGTTTGATGACGCAGGGTTTTTCGATCGACCGCAAGGTGACAGTCCTGCAGAGGGCGCCGCAGTTCCCGAGCAGAACCTGCTGGCACCCAGTGCCCGCGCGATTCGGGGTCGCCGTGATCCTGGAACGCTGCAGGCTGCCTGCCTGCAGACGGAAGAGAAGCCCGGTGAATATAAGCACGCGCTTTACATGTTCCTTCTATTTCCAGTTGCAACGTGCGGACATCCGAGGTGTACTGAAATTCGTCCGCATTTGTTGAGTAAATCGCGGAGCGAGTTTTTTTTTCTCTCGACCTTCATTCATTAGCAGGACAACTCTATCGAATTATTTTTCTCAGTAAAAGAAAAAAAAGATTCTCTGCCTCTTTCTGGGTATGTCAACGCTTCACCAGACGAAAAAGACGCATTCATGGCTGAGAAACCTGAATTCACAAAAACTTGCGAGGACACTTTGGGAACTTAAGTGTTGAGAGGCGAAAGCCGAGGGCGCTATGCCGTGGCGACCTCCGGTGGATGTGACGTCACACCGTTCCCGCGGCTATATCGATACCCAAATTATAAATCTTTCGGGGATCTTAAGTGTTAATTACGCTTAATTACACATTTTCCCATCTAATCCGACCACTCTGACAATTTTCACTGTGCCGTGCCGACTTCCGCTAGATGTGACGTCACACCGTTCCCCGTGGCTATATCGATATCCGCGCTATTTCGACGCAATTTCGACATTCTTGCCTACAATTAATTAACTAATTACTCTACAGTCATCAAACTTGGCTCCTAGGTTCATTTTTTCCTCCTCTATCTGAAGCAACCATTAGCTTTCGTTTATCTTTTTTTTAGTTCCTGAGTTAAGCGCGCGTGACATGCTTTGTTAACGGACAGACGGCAATATGAGCCATTAAAGGCTTTCGCCTTAAAATTTTCCGCCACATGTGGGATATAGCATGCTCCCTTTCCTCCACCAGTCAGCGGTGAGCCGGCGAACATCACAACGCGAACTGCCCGAGCCAGCAGGGAGCGCTGGAGGGCACATCTGCTTCTCCTCCTTTTCCTGGATGCCACCGCGGTGATAGCGGTGGCGTGGGTGACGCGCTGGCCGCCCACTTAAGGAGAAAGGGAGCAAACACTGCTCAAGGGAGAGCGAACGATTGCCACCGCGAGCAGCAATCGGGAGGCTTTAAAGGGCCACTGACCAGGGTCCGGACATTTTTGAAAAACAAGCCCACTGCATAGATGAGGCATCGAAGATAACCTCTGCAAAATACTAGAGCCATGCGCGCCTCGAAAAGCTGCGAAAATTCAAATCAAAGCCCGTTCGTTCTTTCCTTCCTTCAAAAACGGGCCCGGCCCACTACTCTGCACCCCGCTGACGTCAAGGGGGGCTACTTTCGCTAAAGGCACTCCATTGGTGCATCGTTCTGACTGACGGGAGAAGGTTGGGCGTAGCCTTGGCGTCGCGTCGTCTGCACAACGCTTTCCGCAGCGCCTTCTGTTCTGGCTCATGCCTACAAACCCGCATGAAGGAACAAAAAAAAAAAAAAACTGCGGAGGGAGCGTGCGGCGACAGCCTTGAACCCTAGCCATAAAAAGTAAAAAAACAGTAAAACTGAGGGAGTTGCCCCCCCCCCCCCCCCCCCCCGCCGTGATCCCGTCACGAGACGCTCTGCGTGCGCGCTCCCTTCTCAGTTTCTTTTCTTCTATGCGAGCCCCCCAAAACAAGGTTTTAATTAGTAGTGCAGCAGAGCCTTTCCCTCGCTCGCCCACTTTACCGCTCCGCACACATACCGCTTATCTTTCGTGCATCTTGCGTACGCCTTGACTCCAATGAATGACATATGCTTTGGAGCGGAGAAAAGACACAAACACACAGAACACAAACACGCATGGAGAAAAGCAAACGGGCGGTTGCCGGGTCCGCGCTTCGCCGTGTGTTTCGAACACAACCGACTTCCGCCCCTCCGCTCGTCAAACGGTGGGGAGGCCTAAAAGAAAATGAAAAGGTGGCTCGTTAACTGGGAATGACAAACAGATGTATGAAAGGATGCGCTCGCTAACAAGTCTAGGTGGTCGAGCCGATCGCGCCTCTCGATCGTTCAGTGTGCGGAGAAAATGCAAAAACCAAAAAAAGAATTCTATTGAAGGCGGGGCCATGACGTCGCCCTGTGACGCACTCCACAGACACCACGCCTCCGGCTTACACCGGAGAAGGAAGGGGTGATTTTGCCTTGCCGAGCCTACTCGACGAGGAGCGGGAGAGAAAAATTTCGAGGAGAGAATGGAAGGAGAGGAGGCTCGCTCAAAGTGAGGTAGAGAGTGTCTGCTGGCCGCGGGTGGGCAGGGGGCCTTTAAAGGGCCACGGACCACCCCAGCTCAGCAGACACTCTCTACCTCTCTTTCAGCGAGCCTCCTCTCCTTCCATTCCCTCCTCGAAATTCTTCTCTCCCGCTCCTCGTCGAGTAGGCTCGGCAAGGCAAAATCACCCCTTCCTTCTCCGACGTAAGCCGGAGGCGTGGTGTCTGTGGAGTGCGTCACGGGGCTACGTCATGGCCCCGCCTTCAATAGAATTCTTTTCTTGGTTTTTGCTGCTGGGGCTGAAACAGCGTCGTCGCATTTTCTCCGCACACTGAACGATCGAGAGGCGCGATCGGCTCGACCACCTAGACTTGTTAGCGAGCGCACCCTTTCATACATCTGTTTGTCATTCCCAGTTAGCGAGCCACCTTTTCATTTTTTTTAGGCCTCCCCACCGTTTCACGAGCGGATGGGCGGAAGTCGTTTCTGTTCGAAACACACGGCGAAGTGCGGACCCGGCAACCGCCCGTTTGCTTTTCTTCATGTGTGTTTGTGTTCTGTGTGTTTGTGTCTTTTCTCCGCTCCAAAGCATATGTAATTCATTGGAGTCAAGGCGTACGCAAGATGCACGAAAGATAAGGGGTGTGTGTGCGGAGCGGTCAAGTAGGCGAGCGAGGGAAAGGCTCTGCTGCACTACTAATTAAAACCTTGTTTTGGGGGGCTCGCATAGAAGAAAAGAAACTGAGAAGGGAGCGCGCACGCAGAGCGTCTCGTGACGTGATCACGGCGGGGGGGGAGGGGGGGGGGCGAACCAACTCCCTCAGTTTTACTATTTTTTTACTTTTTATGGCTAGGGTTCAAGGCTGTCGCCGCACGCTCCCTCCGCAGTTTTTTTTTTTTTTCCTTCATGCGGGTTTGGAGGCATGAGCCAGAACAGAAGGCGCTGCGGAAAGCCTTGTGCAGACGACGCGACGCCAAGGCTACGCCCAACCTTCTCCCGTCAGTCAGAACGATGCACCAATGGAGTGCCTTTAGCGAAAGTAGCCACCCTTGACGTCAGCGGGGTGCAGAGTAGTGGGCGGGGCCCGTTTTTGAAGGAAGGAAAGAACGAACGGGCTTTGATTTGAATTTTCGCAGCTTTTCGGGGCGCCCATGGCTCTAGTATTTTGCAGAGGTTATCTTCGATGCCTCATCTATGCAGTGGGCTTGTTTTTCAAAAATGTCCGGACCCTGGTCAGTGGCCCTTTAAAATGCGCCGATATATCGCGGGAATCGATCTCTATTCACCCTTCTTTTCCACCTGCTATGTGCATGCACGCCAGCACATTTTTTTTTAAACTTGGCAGTGGCTTAGCTCTGGTTAAGCCTGGATATACAAGCGAAAAGCTGCAGTTATGCTTTGTTTGACGTCATGGCTGTCGCAGTTCGCGCACAATGCACTGGGAGCACCACGGTAGCGGTGTAGATTTCGAGCCAACTCCCTCGCTACCACTTCTGGGTCTTATTTTCTTCCTTCCATGGCGAATGTCTACGCCTTGCGAAAGAACCTTCTCTTGGGATGGAGACCGCCGTCCCAACCGGTTAACCGATGGCGAGGAGGAGAATTAAAGACGGAGCGCGCGCCCCGGCGCGCGGCCTCTTGTGTCCGCCGCCGCCGCTCGGGCGTTATCGCGACGCCTTTTGATAACGCGATAAGAACGCGATAAGAACCGCTAGCAGCGGCGAAGGGTAAACCGGTGACGAGGAGAAGAACGGAGGGGGTGGCTCACGCGAAGCACGTTGTTGACGAGCCTAGTGAAGCTTTTCGCTTCAAAAGCCGCGTTGCGTCGCCTCTTGGAGCGTACGACGTGACAGCGCTGGAGGTTCCTCACACGTGACGTCGCACGCGAAGAAGCGCACAAACGGCGAGCAGCACGTGACGAGCGCGGAATTTTGGCGCGCCGGAAGAACGGAAGTATCACGCGGACGGATTCGAGGGAAGCGCGCATTGGTTTCAGAGCCTTGCCGGAGCGCCAACTAAGTCGCCTCTGATAAATAAACGAACAAAAAACAATGACCGCCACCGCTCCGGCCTGGCGACGAAGCACGAAGCTCCGAAAACGAAACTAAGCAGCCAGGCTCTCTCAGTCTATCGCCGGGTGCCTGCCGATCATAAAAGCACCTGCAGTTTCGCGCATGTCAGAGGGGCGCCGGAAGAAATATAATACGCAGTTCAGGCCTGGAGACGAATATTTGGGATATCGGTTTGTCGAGCAGGTCATACCGCGACATGACACCACTTCAGGAACCCGTACAAATTGACCGATGCCAGCCCCTGGGCGTACAAATAAACGAGCTCCTGAGGCCATATAGTCACGGACATCTGGCGGTACTTGGGCGACAGTCCGGATTATCTAAATTAACGTGGGTTGAGGAGTAGGAAAAAAATGACCTTAAGACACTTTAGAAATTCTAAAGTGTGCTTGGCGAAAGCCTTGTGGTCAACCCACTGCATATACCATGTTGTACATGGCGCCCCAGTGGGATGGCCACAGCGTTCGCCGATATCCCTCTGAATTACCCAAAGGTGCTTGTAGTAAACGAGGGACTCTCTGAGCCGCTTCGGAGCCATGCCTCTCACTCACTACTGCAACGAGACGTCTGGCGAAGGAGCGGCCGTGCAGTTGCCACCGCCGACGCGCGAGCGCTCTGTTCTACCGCTACTGTGTGACGTCACGGTTGCTATGCACAGCTGCGCCCCCCACCGGCGCGCCGGTTGCTAAGGAGGGGAGGAGGTTGCGCCGCTGCGCGGAGAAGAGGCCGCAGTTGGCACGATTCGAGCGCACGGACGGACGCCATGAGTATGAGCGATTAAAGGCTTTCGCCTTAAAATTCGAGACCACTGCGGCGACCCGCATTGGGAGAATGCGAAAGCGTTGACGCCTCCTCGGCACTCGTCGCCTCTATCATTTTCTCTTTGCTAATTTTTGTTCATTAATTTAACTACTGAATTAGCATAGTTATATTATGCTTTAACTAAAGATAGATTTATTTACTCTGATTATACCTTCTTTTATCTCAACCATTTTGGTTTTTCAAATTTGGCGCCGTGGTTGCTTTTCCGAAGCTATATATCCCCGTCCAGCCTATAGTGAACCGTCCAATGGTTTTTGTTGACAATTATCTGTGTCAATGAAACTTTGTTGCTCGATTCATTATCACTCATCAAATACATTTCAATTCATTTATTTTCACTACCTATTTTTCCACTATCTTGCCGTATCTATAACAGTTATGCTTTAATCCATGCAAATATGGAGTCACTTTTAAAGGAGTGCAGACATAAAATTTTTGCTTGCATCTTTTCTCCTTTCAAATGATTCATCAGACATTGGTATACATGGAGCACCCAGTTCTATTCGCCTACGACCGCTAAATAATGTGTAATTGAGTTGAGTTTCTTCTTGCTGCTATTTCGATTTCATGAACCGAATGATGGCCATGATGTGTAGTTGATGCTTGTGTTCCATGAGGGATGCAAAAAACTGCAGTATAACAACAGATATATTGTTTGCTGTCATTCCAGCTATTAAAGCAGGCTGGCTTACCGTTGTAGTGAATTAAAACCACGCATGAACAATTATATTGCAGTTCTTTCCGTGTCTCACGTGACCTAAACATCAGCTACATGTCATAGACATTGTTTAGTTGATGAAACCAAGACAGCACCAAGAAGAAATTCAATTATAAATTATTTAGCAGTCACTACTGAACACTATGTGGTGAATTAATTTCTAATGCATCACTTGAAAGAAGAAAAAATGCAACTAATAATAATTGGCTTTAAGAAATAGCTTGCTTTTAGAATATGCGATCAAAGGCCTTTTCAAAGTCCATGAAGCAAGGTCATGGACAGTTTCTAATAGCTGCGTTGCAGTTGATGGACCTCAGCGGAAACTGTGTTGCTCGCTGTTGATATGATGCTGTTCAATAAAGACTGAAATATGTAAATATATGTTCAAGCATCTTGGTGATGTGCCCACTGCTGTTTTCTTACAGGTATGTTTTAACATTAAAGTAACAATTTGAACACAGCATCAGCATTTTGTTTAATTTTATGTTTACCATTTTAAAGAACCCCAGGTGGTCAAAATTTCCGGAGCCCTCCACTACGGCGTCCCTCATAGCCTGAGTCGCTTTGGGACGTTAAACCCCATAAACCAAACCAAACCAAACCAAACCAAGGTTATTCGTTATTGTTATTCGTTCATTTCTGGCATAATTTTATAACATTATTCTATGCTCGCTGCTATCTGGGGTGTGCCCCGTGTTCAATGCACTAAAGCCGGTCGAGGTTCAACCTGCAGCATGTTTGCAGGTTCTCTCCTAGCAGCAATGTGCAGCATTCGGGAGGTGCTTCAAAGTGTTTTGGCAGCGTCTTACGACTGCGCGTCCCACCAGATGACAGTGGACAATGGTTGCACAAAGCATGAGGCTTGGGTGGCTCAAGGTGCGTGCAGGGGTCTGTCACATGACCATCCGAGACTGTGCACCCCACCCTCATGATGAAGGTGGTAACATTGGCAGCACATGGCTATGTGCAGGGACGGTCACCTGATTTCTAACATCACGGTTGTGTTCAGTCGAGCAAAGTCTCAGATACAACTCTGGCAGTACACCTCACTTCTGACGCTGTTAGATGAGACATAGCCTTCTTAGTGTGTAATCTAACAATGCCCATCTGAATCAGCTTCCCATCAACACCTCAAGAATGAACTATTTAAATGACACTGCTGATACAACACTAAAAAAACATGGGCCTGCCGCGATGGCTCAGTGGTTATGGAGCTCGGCTACTGACTCGAAAGACACGGGTTCGATCCCGTCCGCAGCGGCCCAATTTCGATGGAGGCGAAATTCTAGAGCCCTGTGTAGTGCGTGATGTCAGTGCACGTTAAAGATACCCAGGTGGTCAAAATTTCCGGAGCCCTCCACTACGGCGTCCCTCATAGCCTGAGTCGCTTTGGGACATTAAACCACAATAAACCAATAAACCAAACCAAAAAAACATGGGAAAACCACGAATACAGTGCATGCCATTCCGAAAATTGATTTGTGATATTCATGACCGATATATAGACGCCATTTTTTACCTGAATCATTGATACCTTGCAGGTGAGCAGCACACGGACAAGACGGGCGCAAGGGGTGATTTCCCAGAACAAGCAACATATTTGCCGAAGCCCATCGGCACTGGCAGACCGAAGGCCACGTTGCCAAGACGACAGCCGCACAAGAAGCATGGTGATCAGAGGCCTGGTGAGCAGAACCAAGGTGACCGAAAGCAACAAGAGCAGGGCCAGTCAGTGTCACAGCCAATAGAGTGCAGCTTCTGCCGGCGCTTGGGCGAGACACGGTCTTTCACCCGCACTCACGTGCTGCGTGACCCACTGACCAACACCGTGGTGTGCCCCATCCTGCGTGACCATCGCTGCGAGATCTGCGGTGCAACTGGTGACAACAGCCACACACGCTCCTACTGCCCCCATAGGCCTAAGGACACCTACAACATGGCCCTTCTCAAGAACACACCACGTAACAGCACTGGCAAGAGAACCAAGTAGAACGCTCTTGACTTATGCCTGGGCAAACGCTGCTCAAGTTTACTGTTACAGCAACAAAGACGCTGTGATATGACAGTAGGTAAATGGCAAAAAGATTAGCTCATTAGCTGTAAATGCTAAGTTATGCAACTTCATTATAAGATCTCGTTCAGGTGCCAGCTTTTTCACGTTAGTTCAGCTTCGGAACTATCGCATTGCATGGATAATTGAACACTTATTGGTTGACTTCGGTAAAATTGCTTCCGCAAGCTGAATTCTTAGTTAAATTCTAGGTAAAACCAGCAGGGTACCAAACTGCCTGCAATCACAAGTGCACATCAAGCTGAATCATAAGGTAGTAGAATAAGATTTACACAAAACAGGCTAACACACTGCCATTCAAGTTGCTGCAAGAACAGTACTTTTGGCTGGGTCGTTGCTATTGCATTATTTGATTACTCAGGAACTGCAGGGAAGCTTAGAGGCATAAGCGGACACTGCGAAGGCATGTATGTCTTGCATCATGTAAAGCTATTTAAGTCTCCCACACAGCTTGTCAACCTTGTAAGTGCATGACCTTTTTACGCTAGTGTGTCAGCTGATGTCAGAAATTAAAAATCTTTGTGAAATACACTGCACCAACTTGGAGGGGTAGCACTAATAACCTAAGGCTACTTCCATGACTAGTGGTAGGAAAAGTCAACTACTCCAGATGATGTTAGAGTGCTGCCTTAGATATGTGTAAGGTATAAACAGAAAAGAAAAAAAAAATATGCCACATCCATGGTGATTAGCCAGTGCTTTTGTAGGTCAAGACGGCTGGCACAGAACGAGTTTTCTGCATTTACATGATGTGAAGACAGTGGTACAAGAAAACCCTGTCTGATTAGATGCTCTGCATGATAACAAGGCTATCCTTTGATGTTTTTGAGCTCCGTCAATTACTATGCAACAAGTCATATCAGCTCCGTTATAATAGAACTGTGTGGGTAAATGGTGTAGCACAGTGTATTTATTAAGAGAGTTCATTGCCACAGTTTTATTTTTCCCAGCACTCGGAACTTAGATATCAGATAGGAAAACACCTTCACTGCCGTGACTGCACTCTAGTCATACTTTTGTGCTCACTTGCATTTGTTTGTTCTATTTGTTTTGTGTGTGTGTTAGACACCTGAACGACCCCATTTTTTACGTGTTCAGACTAACTCTTTTCTTAATCACAGTATTCTTGGACCACTTAGAGAAGAAGTAGGAGGCACTACCACCCTCTTTCTCCCACAATAAACGGTGTTTTCACCCCACATTAAAACTGTACCAAAAAAAGTCAATACAAAGCAAACATGAATAGTGCCAACAGTTCAAATGCAGTTCAAAATGAATCTGAGTTGATTCAAGTGTGCCTTCCATGAAAGTTGACTTTGATGTACACGACATCAATTCTCATGCTGCCTTTCCATTGTTCCTAGATGTGTTCAGATCGAATAAAAGCTGCAGAAAGGGAAAAAGGCGGAGTCATTCTTTAAAGTGTTTTTATTATACTCTCACCAAGTTCACCCACAGGCAGCAGGGTGACTAGGTACCACCGCTGACCCTTGTCAAATAATTTACCCATTGGCACTTGCGAAAATGGACAGGCAGTGTTCACATGCTAAAACGCATGCGACGACAGAACACGCACATACGTCTCTCGACACTGGAAGCACACGCATCACACCTTGGGAAAAACCCCCGACAACACATACACATACGGCAACCACAGAGGACAAAAAAAAATCTAGTACAATGACTATCCAGAATACGCAGATTTCACTGACGCATACTAGAGGGAGATCAGACAGCGGAGGTTCCCGAGGACCAAGATGGGATGTTGGCAAGATGAAAACTTTTACCTGAGAGTGGCAATGGAAATGAATGTTTACGTATATGAGTAAAGCTAACAAAATCGGCGCTTAAAGGTGCACTGAAGAGGAATCTGAACTTGTCTTTCTGCCGCGGGAACTCGATCTACGCGTTCCTAGCATTCTTAGAAACTGCGACTTATTGCCCTGTATGGCCGATTTCCCAAATTAAATCGAATTAACGGCCAGCTCCTGCCCTTTTTTTTTAAATTCTGCCTCGTACGGTGGGCGGAGTCAACCAACGCGTGGAGTGCCTTTCACCCAGTCCCGTGGTGGCTTGCCGCTCTGCCATCGGCGGAGTAATACGTAGTAGTCCGTAGTAGCAAATAGTCCGCACGTATTTTTATTTCTGTGGGCTTATTTTGCGGCTATATTATCTGCGAATGAAACTATTTATTCACAGAAACCTAAAAAACAAAATAAAGCGAAAGCAAAGCCTCCACGGAGCTGGCTGAAAGGAACTTCACGCGTTGGTCGACTCCGCCCATCGTACGAGGCAGAATTAAAAAAAAAAGGGCGGGAGCCGGACGCTAATTCGATTTAACTAGGGAAATCGGCGATACAGGGCAATAAGTTGCAGTTTCGAAGAATGCTAGGAACGTGTAGATCGAGCTCCCGCAGCAAAAAGACAAGTTCAGAATCCTCTTCAGTGCACCTTTAAGGGAAAAGTTGTGTCGGCCACCGATTACAAATTTGTGCAAAAATCACTGTGCGCCACATTGCAGTGTTCCAAGATGCACCCAGGAGGTGGCAAAATGTCTTGAGTCAGCCTGACCAGCTACTGGCAGATTTCTGCAGCTAACACAGCATTACACATTTTATGCAGTGCAAGCTCCTGCTTAATGCACTGATATGGATTCTTCGATAGGCAACAGTTTATAACACTCTATACTTTGTCTCATTAAAACCATGCAGTGCTCTGGAAACAAGAAATGGTGTTTACGAATTATAGGGCTCAACGCACAAAGTTCTTCACAGACTGGAAGAGTCTATGAGCACAACAGTTTGTGAATGGCTAGTTCGCTGCCTGTGATTGGCTAGCAGCAACCAGCTCAACAATCATGGCAGCAAACTATACATAGGTATACTACAGCTAGGAAGCTGGGTAACTGTGTGGTGCTCTTGAGTAGGAACAACTTGGAGTACAAAGCCCGGTAAACGGGAACTAGCTCGTTTCCGCAGTGTTGCATGGCTTTAGCAATGCTGAGTTTTAATGTTGTAGCTCTCAACTAAGAAAATCCTCTGACAGCCAGTTCATGTTGCTTTAGTCAGGTTAGGAAAGGGCCCCAGACATTCCATATTGGGAGCACTGACTTGTGAGAGCTCAGAAAAGGCTTGGCAACAGTTTGTGGAATGGAGACACTTATGAGACAAACATTTAAAAGTTTTCTTGCTAAGATAAGCCCACTTTGCAGCATCTGCTATGCACAGCATCAGCGGTACTTCGAGAATAACTGTTCTTGGCCACAAAGAAATATCCACGAGTGCAAGCCGCCAACTTGCAGACCTGTGCAAACGGCTTGTCCAAACAGCAGACGCATGAAAGCCACTGCCTGCTGCTTCCCTGAGTGCAGCGCATGCAGTATGAACCCAAGACAGAGCAGACAGCGTCTTCTACAGTCCTTTCGTGCTTGTCTATGCCACGCCATAGCCCCCTATGTATATAAGAATGATGTGAACTAATGGACCACCACTGCATTTCAAGTGGTGGCGCTTTGGTTTTCAATGAGGGCTGCAAGGCGAGGCCAGCAATTGCTGGCAAACGTTGCATGGTTTGTGTATGAACAACATATGTCACGTACCACCAGCTCAGCATACAGACTGAAAGCAAAACCACCCCTACAGTATTACTGTAATGCAGTCTCAAGGCTGCAGCTCGAGCATCACTTCCGAGAGAGTACACAGGCAGAATATTACTAACTTTCCACAGCAAAAGCTCCACAGAATGGGATGTAGCCTTTGTCCAAAACATACAGTCCATGAGTTTTGCAGCAGGGCTTATGAACACAGCACTCGTGGAAGTCCTATGGAGTTTGGATGGGGCAGGATTAGGAGTTGCTTCTACCTTAGTGATTTCGAACGATGGAGGTACAAAATGAGCTATACTGCCTGGCCCAGAACCAAACCCAGTTGCCTGTATATTTTCCACAAAGGCTGTCACGTGACAGTGTGTCGTGGCACAAAGATACAATTCCCATTGTTGGTGTCGGAAAACCGCACCCTTGTATAACAAAACGGCAATTATGGCAAGCAGCTTCCACACAGTTGGTTGAAACAGGCTTCTCTTCAACCATACTACCATACTTGGAGACAGCCCCTGGAAAAATTCTCCAGTCCACCACGAAATTTGTGATGGTAGACACGTGAAGCATGGTTTGCCAACGACACACAAAACAGCGAAGCTGCAGTCCCTCCTTCAATCTGACAAAGCTAAAGATTGAACCACTTCTGAGCATACAGCTGAACAGACCACAGCATTTCAATAGTGCCACCAGGCATGCTTACTAGTTGTGACTAGTGTTGCTACTGTTTTCATAGCACTGCAGTTGATTTGCAACACCTGGAAAGCTCGTGGCACCTGGCATAGAACAAGCTTCAAAAAGCAAGCCTGAATTAGCTCCAAGTCTGTACCAGCCACCAAGAAGAGTGGATGACAGACATAGCAGAGATGCACTACAGCACGCTTAAATCTAGTCTAGTGATTACAGTTGGGATGTTGTCACAGACGCTTTCGCACAGAAGCCAGTGAACTCCTGATGGATTGTCCTATAACGTTCATGCAAATCGCCATTGTGAACCTTAATACCACTCCAGCAAATGGAAAGGAAATATGTTCCCATCTCCGAAATGCTAGCCGAGGCTGACGTTAATTATGTGTGCACATCTTCGAACAGCAAAGCAGCCTTGATTGTAACAATGGAGCAGAGCATTTCAAAGACACGTAACCGGCATGTTCAAGAGTTTGTAAATAGAACTAAAAGAACGCCATAAATGAATTGAGGTTATTCAGTTCCGAGGAGGTGGCACTCATCTCGGAGGAAGAGTTCAGCGGCTCGTTCAGTGTCACTGACAACACCTCCTCTGGAGTGTCCACGCCTAGGTCACCAAGATGTGCATCGAGCAGCGGACTTTGTTGGTCCACGAACATCATGCCAGACGAATCGTCCAAGCTAGACTGCGACTGAAGTGCCTGAATCTGTGACAAAGAGAGTCCAGAAGCTTGCATCTGCACCAAGAGGTAGCGACTGTCAGGGTCGGTCGAATCCAGCTGAGAGTCTGTCGAAGCGTAGGGATCGTCCAAGTTGAGCTGTGCCGAGTCGACCAGCATCTGACCCGAGTTACTGGATGCCTTGCGTGGCCTGTAGGGAGCCTTGGCGGTGGCGTTCTCGCCATGGTGCTTCTCGTGGTGCTCCTTGAGCTTGTCCCGTCGCGAGCTGCTGTAGTCGCAAGCGTGACATTTGAACGGCTTGTCGTCGAGGTGTATTCGCTCGTGACGCACAAGGTGGCTGCGCTCGATGAAGGCGCGCCCGCACACGGCGCACACGTGGGACCTCACCGCTGTGTGCGTCCGCGTGTGGGCCTCCAGCTGGCTACGCTTGGGTGACACGTACGTGCAGCCAGCAAACTGGCACCGGAAGACGTTCCCCGTGTGGAGCCGCCGGTGGGAGATGAGGTGTGACTGGTACTTCGCCGTGAAGCCACACACGTCACACAGGTAGGGGCGATCGTTGCGGTGGCTCTGCAGGTGCTGCTCGAGAGTGCACTTGAGCGCGAAGGCGCGCCCGCACAGGTCGCACACGAACGGGCGTTCGCCCGTGTGACTGCGCATGTGGGCGACCAGGTTGGTCTTCTGCCGGCACCGGTAGTCGCACGCGCCACAATGGAATGGCCGCTCGTCCGTGTGCTTCATGCGGTGCAGCAGCAGCAGCTGTATCCTCTCGCACTTGTAAGAGCAGGCGTCGCACTGGTAAGGCGGCTGGCCGTCGGTGCTGAAGTGCTTCTTCATGTGGGTGTAGTACTCGCGGTTCCACTTGCACGTGAAGGCGCAGAGGGAGCACTGGAACGTCACATCCTTGGCGTGGGCCTTGGTGACGTGCTGCTCCAGTCGTGCTGCCCCGTAGCCGATGTAGCTGCAGTGCTCGCACTTGACGCCTTCCTTCCAGATGGAGGACGACATCTTTCCCGTCGTTCCGTTGCTCGAATCATCGGTCGTGGCATCTGGCTCGGAGGTCTTGACGACTTCTGCCTTCCCCACAAGCAAGTTCCGCAGAATGTGATGTTTCTCGTCGCTCTCACCTTCCGTGCTGTTGTCGTCCTCCAATGGTTCCTGCTGCTGATGCAAGTGCCCTGCGTTCTGCCCTGCACATGAGGCAAGAGACAAGCAGAGACAATTAATGAAGCTATAATGCAAGGAATGAGATCACACAATTATAAACTGGGTAGCTTTAAACATCTAGAATAAGTACACCAATAGAACAAATCGAAGCACTTTTAGAATAGTAATGCTGCAGAATATTGCTTCAGTGGCCATTTGTCGGCATATGTGTCGACATTTCTGACATGACCAGCACAGGAACACAGCATCATCAAGGCAGGCTTTGCAACTGCATCCAATCAACATCAGCCTTTTTGCTACCTAAAGAATGAAGGCACCTAAACAACACTCTGTGAGCTGTGCTAGGCCATTGGCTAACATTCTGCTGCGCATAGTTCAAGTGTTTAAGACAACCTTTATCAATGCCCTGATAACTTTGCCATGTCGCAATTCTTCCATACAGAAACCAGGACTACTTTCACTAAGAATTTTTCTATTTCTTGATGTACTTGCATGAAACTTTCGGCATATCAAAAATAATTTCATGGCTACTCTTACAAAATTTCACTGTTACATCTGCAGGAAATTGTTTTATAACGTAGATTTTTCTCTGAATCTTATGACAAGGCTGCAGAGCTAACAAAATGTGGCAGCGGGCTGGTGGTTCAACATTCACTGCATTACTACTGGCGTACTACAGGTCAAGACATTCTTAGAATTCTTTTCTTAAAGAAACTTTAGCTTTGAATTTTTGCGATGCAGCGTTCGCTGGCATATCTAGAGTGAGAAGAAAACTTAACACGAAAAATTTACAATTCACAAATTTGAAAAACAGAGAATGTCCTGACCTACACCACGGTCCTAGGAGTGCAACAAAACTAACGAGTTCAAAACAGATAAAACACTGCAGAAATCTGCTCCACAAGGTAGGTATCAAGGCAGAAACCCACAACTGAGAAAAATGCCCATTGTTGGCGCGTCACCCCGCAATGGAGAGCCTTGGTGGTTCATGAAGCAATTTCTTCACAGTACCTCCCCGTCGATTCTAGCAGTGAAACTTCGGGACAGGATAAAATGTGCGGCAAACACGTGGATACAGCAATTTTCAAGAAGTTTATTTTTTGACTATTTCTTGAGCTTTCAACGCCATGTCCCCACCTCAAAGGGATACTGAGCAAAAATTTAAGTTGGCCTTTATTGATAGATTAACAGACTCAATGACAAATAGGCTACTTTCAGGGAAATACAGGCAGGGCCACTACTGGCCATTTTCTCAAGCCGAATGCAGTGATGCCAAGAAAATGTGTGCTTGAGAATCCCTGACACTGGGCCACACCGCCATTCATTCACTTCAGAAGAGTGACGATTGAGCCCTTTTTTTGGTCCTGACGCCAGAAGCTGAATCGAGAAAAGGGAAAAGGAATGTTCCGATTTTAGAGCGTAGCTCTTAAGCACGCGTTCGTGGAATGAGCCATATCACTGTCGCCAGTGTAACTGAGCCAAACATTAAAAAAACAAATAAAAATAAACATTGCACCAGTGGTACCATAAATGGTAGCAGTGACAGTGAATTTACTGCATAGTCGACTGAATGACAGGGAACTGTCTTCGAGTAACTCGCTTGCTTCATGAGCTCCAGAGAGCTTCAGCGCTAGAGACACGGTGTGACAATCACTTACCCACTCCCAGCACTCCTTCACCGATGTCATCTTCGTCCAGGAGTTCGCCACAGTCATCCGACGACAGCGTCTCTTCGTCGTCCTCCTCTGCCGCCGACCTCACGGCACCAGGCGAGTCCCGTGCCTCCCCCGACATCTCCGCGCACAGAGCTTCGATGGCTGCGGAGACAGCAAGGTTCATGAAACTCTCCATGTCTCTCTCGGGTGTCTGCGAGAACTCCAGCCGGAGTTGCTCTCGCTGCTTCTCTGCGCTACTGCACTTCGGCGCCTCCACCGCATTACTCTCTAGCGTCTCGAGCAAAAAGTGGAGGCATCTGCGGCTGAGCTTAAACACCGGGTCACGGCTTAGACAGTGAGATAGTGTGTTCTGGTCGACGGCCGCCCAGTCGATGTAAGTGAGTAGCAGTCGGAGCCAGCCTTCCCGCTCTTCCAGGTCGTGCGAAACCCAGCGTGTCACCAGGTTCAACAACTGGGCACCCTGGGGCAGACACAGCCTGCGGTCGGAGATGAAGGCCACAAACCGTTCCTTGTCGAGCCGCAGCAGCCTGGGGTCGCCGAGAACGTCTTCCACGTTTTCGCTGACGAAACTGGCCACTGCTTTGAGCAACGTGGGGACGTTGTTGGCTTCCGCCAGCTCCCTGATGGCCAGGCAGTTGGCCAGGTTGAGATTGCGCTCCAGGTACTCGGCGCAGTAATTCTTGAGCTTGAAAACGAGGAAGTGATTGGAGAGCTGCAGGAGCTCGGCGACGTTTCCCCGGTGGATGCTGACGCAGCCAGAGTACAGGTAGCGAAGGAACGACTGGAAGGCGGAGTGGTTGCGGCACGAGATGCTGATGTGCTCCACGGCCACCTTGTGCATACGCAGGATCGAGTCGAAGTACGGGCTGCAGGACGCCAGTACGCTGCGGTGCGCCCGATACTGGCGGCCCTCCACGTGCAGTACAATGTCGCAGAAGCGCCCCTTCTCTTGCTGCTGTCTCAGCCGGGTCATCACGTAGCCGCAGTGAGCGTTTTCGGCAAAGTTCATGACACTGCCACTCGCAAAGCCAGCCCGAGGCGGCATTGTACTTTTCTATATCGGAAAACAAAACGATCGGTCGTCCTAAGCGGTGGAGACAGGGATCGCTCGCACCTAACTGTTAAAAGCCGAAACCGGATTAACACGCGTAGAGCCTGCACCAGTTAAAATACTGCACAGAAACAAACGCGGGAGAGAATAGAACAAAATTCTGAAAAGTCGCTAGGCTGTCGCGTTAGTAAACAAAGGCAGACAGGGTGTCGGCGCGGTTTGCTGACACCGCGGGGCGTGATAGCGCGCCCGCCTACCGAGCGGATTCCGTACCCCGGGTGACGAGCGACCCGACTTCAAAAGAAACAACTGAAAGCAACGTATCAGTTTGCACAGTCGACGCTGGCAGTCTTACCGACAAAACAAAACAGAAATAAAACAGGTGGGAGGGCTGGTGACGGGAATACATCGGGAACATCCAGACGTCTCTTTCGTGCACTGGCGTTAGGCTTAGCGACGAGTAGGGAGTCCCGATAACTCGCTGCGCGACATCTGACGGGGACAGACCGGCAAAGTTTCTAATGAATTATGCCGCGACGGAGACAAAAACAAGCACAAATTATAAGACTGACTTCGAATACACTGAAGAGGCAAAGCACTCGACGAAGCGACCGCACTGAAAGCTCGGATGAACATTTCCACTGCAACACTGCGACCACAGGGAGGCCAAGCAGCGGGGAAAATGATGGTGTTGCCATGGTTACAAAAGAGAAAGCGTGGGACGCAGAGTTCATGTTTGATGAGTTTGTTTAGGCGGATAATCAGTTTTACAAAGACCCACATAACTCAACATGGATGCTAGCAGACATAAAGATAACAAGCAATGGCGTCAAAAAACGCAAATGCGACGCTCTGAAGCTCTGCTTGATTAGAATGACTCTGCCAGCCACGGGTTGTTGTTCGAAGTGACGTTCCGCCCCCCCAGCTCCCCTCGTTCTTTTTGTTGCTTTGCTTTATTTTGCTCGCGAATGGCCACACAGCAGGTGTCGCCGTATGATCGTCCTTTAATTTAGCATCGTTTTCAAGTACAGTTGGCACGGGAGCTTCCGAGCGTAATCAAGAGGCGCAGAACGTCCGTCCGTCATTTCGTATTCATAAAGCAAGCCGTACGGATGTCTACAGTTACGTCGACAGTGCATTTAGACTAATAAAAATGAAACATGCATGAACAACCTAAGTGAACAGCGCTGTAGCACCTCAAATGTAGCTCAGCACAGCACGTAAGCAGCAGCAAACTGCATACACAACAGGGTCTTCTACTACTTTGTGGCTATTAATGGCGGATCACAACTTGCCGGCGCTTTTAAACACGCGTACGTTATAGCTACTGTCCCTCCACTACACTCAGATGAGTCATTAATAAATTGAGGGAACAAAGATGCAAGCTTCAGGCGCGGTGCATGCACGGTACTTACCGCTGACACCTCCGGGAGCAACACATTCGAGCCGTTGCAGATGGTGAAGCGACGCTCAAGCCCGAACAAAGGGCATTATCGACGCTCACCCAAGTTTGAAAACGTCTTTTGGCGCGCTCGACAGCAGTCAGCACTTCTCCCACGTTTCCGCCCGTTAACGGTGTATGTGTCAAGAGCTCCGCTTGTCACTTCTCCCAGGTTGTTTGCTCCTCTTCGAGAGCGTGCTAATTTTCAAAGCTGCCCAGAAAACAACGCACACACATGCGGCGGCTTCTCTTCGGGTGGAGAGAAAGTGGCGGAGCGGGTGAGGAGCACTAGAGAGAGAGAGAGGCGAGAGGCGTGGCGTACGAGGCAGAGAGAAGCGAGTAAGAGAGAGGACCAACCTTTCTTTTTTATTCTCCTTTTCGTCGCGTCGGAGGCGAGCGCATTTGGCGGAGCACCGGTCGTTGTCGGAGTGCGATGGTGGACGTCCCGAGCTTTGACCAGGCCAGTGAGGACCCCAGAAGCGGTCATTAACCCCGCAGCTCGAAACTCTGCGCTTTCTCCTCGTGTGACCCAGGCTCCGTGGCCGCCTAGAGCTACCGTTATTCGGCCGGCTGACCGGACTGTCTGGAGGAGCAGCGAACCGACGCAACATGGCCGACGTGGAGCCAAGTACTCGCTTCGATGTGGAGCTCCAAGATTCGCCCGGCCTGGTTTCGAAGCAGGCCGGTTCGCCTTACGTCAGGGACCGTAAGGCTCTCGACGGTTCGAGCAAACCCAGGGTAAGCAATCGGCGCTGACCGACGGAGCGCTGTCGGCCGCCGCGAGCGCCCATGGGAAACTCCAACGTGCGCCGTGAAAAAAAAGCCTCCCATTGCACGCCGCTCGCTGGTTCTCGGGCAAGTGTGTGTGTCTGTGCGCGTGTGCTGTGCGTTTATTTATTTCTTGCCCTTCACTGTGATCGCTAAGCTGTCCACAGTGTTCGACTACTGGGCAGCAACCCCACGCGCAGTCGCCGATTTGCGTTTCTTTTGCCGGCAATGTGTGGTTCCGGCGCGGTTTCCCCCTTTCGATGCGTGCGTGTCAGACGTCGGGGCAGTATGAATGACAAGCGCCGTTAAGAGCGCTCTCTCTGGCGTCACGACGTGTACTCTGTTCCGATGACGAACGTCACCGATCGTGGCTCGAGTACGTGGTCGTTTCACTGCGTCACTCCCCTACTCCGTCCGGATCGGAGACGTCGTTGGTCCGTACGCCATGCGGCGTCGCGCCGGCGTGTATTGCCTTGCGTGATGCTGCCTGATTGCGGCCACTTTGAAACCGGGCACGTCGCGCCTCGGCACGGCAGATAAGGGAGCGCGCTGCTGCCGTGAAAAGGAGTGTCGTCAAAGGAGGCGGTAAAAAGAACTCAAGCAGTGAAACATAACCAAGTCGCGCCGCGACGCGGGTGATTTCCCTCCGTATGCGAGGGGCCTGTGCGCAAGACTCTAGTGTGTGTATTGGCTATTTCGTTGGTGCCGGGCGCCGACAGCGACTGGCGTTGCGACACTCGGTGACAGACACAATAAAGGCGATGCCGAAACTGCCCGCCTTCTATTTCTACTCTGCGTTGCGACAGTAGTATCTCTTCTTTTCGTATTTTTTTTCCACCTTCCTCTTGGAAGTTTGTGTTTAATTTTGTATCCGTATCGGCCCACGTGTGCAACGTTACGACAGTGGACGGTTCGAATGCTCGCCGATGTACAGGGTCGTCCAAAAGTTCCCAGGCCACAGGGTCTGCTTTAGAGCGCTATAGTTGCGCAGCTACGACACCCCTGGAGCCAAAAATCTCTGTAGAGGATAGTAGAAGTACTATTCTCACCAAGAGAACCTTGATGTCTTTGATGCTATCGTAAGTGGCAGTATACGCCGCTTGAAAGCAGACCCTGTGGCCTTGGAACTTTTGACGGACCCTGTACTTATGCGCTCTATACACCCTGTGCATCGTGTATGTGCCCTTGCCCCTTTTTCTTTTTTTTTACGTGTAGAAAGTGGAATGTTTGGCGCGTAAAAAATGTAGGTGCGCCAAGCGCGTAGCTAGTTTTTGCGTTTTGCTTCTGCTGTGCAGAGATAGTTGTGTGTGCCGCTCGGAGACGACCTTCGTCGCTGTTTTTGTGCGGTTGTACGCGAGCAGCGAAATTCCTTGCACCTGAAACAAGAAATGTTCCACTCCGATGCGTAGCGAGCGTGTAATGCGTGCCGGATGAGTCGGCAGAGGAGAACTTGGCACGAGCATCTCACATGGGCTACTTTCCATGATTACTCCACCAGCAGAAACACACCTGGCGAACGGAAAACAGAGGGAATTGAAGATTCTGCGATTGGCTCGTATAAGGAGGTGTTTATTTGCTTTTTCGCATAAAAGCCGATACAGCATGGAGGTGTCGGAGCTGTTTTCTTAAATTATGGCGTTGCATTGAACACACATGAGCATAAAGAAAAGGGAGCGAAGAAGAAAGAAAAAAAATAAAGGCTGTTTAAGTCAACTGGAAGGGGTCACTAGAATGCTTTATTTCTAAATCTATCATTTCAATCCCAGTAATGCACCCGGCGATGTCATTCCATTGCCGCAGGTCGGGAAACAAAATAGTTTTTGACTCTAGTGAGTAAAGGAGAACCGCGGCTAGCCTAAATGCTCGGACAAGAAACAATCGCTGGTTTCGTCTGGTAAAAGGAGGACCTGTAACGTGAGGCTAGTCTAAACACTTTCAAGTAGCGCTGTGTCATTGTGCAATCATTCAAAAACGCTTTTCACTCCAAATCTATCATTCCCACGACAGAGTCAGTATAAGTTTCGTCTGGCATCACCTCCTCTGACGAGAGCTTGCAAGCGTTCCCGCACAGGCCATTTAACTTGATCGATCGCAAGTCTATATTTTGCAGCAAATGAGGATTCGTAATTGGCGGTGGAAAAACTCCGCAGTTTTTACTTTGTATAGGTCAACTGCATGTGGTCAGACACTCGTCTCAGCCTTAGGCGTATAACGTAACGTAACGCGAACAATACCTCCGTACCAGAGATGGCTACCAACAGGCTATAGTTTCGGAATAAGAAACAAAAAACTGGAAAGAGTTGCATGCTTCGTCTCAAATTTAAAATATTAAGGCCTGTGGTTAACGGCGAATCAGTAGAAGCACTGCATTCCCCAGAAAGCATTTGTAGAGTCCCTAGTGGCTTCTTCTAGGGACTTTTCCAGAGGCGAAAGGAAAAACGACGCACGTTTTTTGGCATTGCACAGAGCAAGCGGAAATCCCGTGCACTGAAAGTCAAAACAGGTTTCGTTAACGGCGCCGCCAGTCGTAGCTGCACGTGTACGGGAAAAAGTAAACAAGAAGTAAAAAAAAAAGGCCACGAAGGAGGTTTTGTTAGCCGTACTCCGACGCTGATTTAATATTAACGTCCATGGTCACTTGTTACATCGCAATCAAGTCAAAAGTACTATCGTGGTCGGCGGGACAGTGGAGTGCCTAGGACACATTTCTAGGGCCTCTAGAGGGTTTTGTAGGGTCTTTTTTTTAGGAGGTTCGAGGTAAAACGACGCATTTCTTTTTTATGGTGCTTTGAATGCGCACGTGGCGATCCTGCGCACTGGAAATCAAAACAAACAGTGTCACCAGCAGCAGCTGCGAGTGATTGTGAAACCTGATATTTTATGCCGGCCGAATTTTGTTGAATTACTTCGAAGTAACTGTGTCTGAGATGAGTCACGTATCTGTAAGTAAAAAGGAAAAACGAAAGTTTATTCATAAGCTTTTAATATTAATGGAACGAAGCCAAAATAAACACTTGGCTCCTTACATCGCTCAAATTTGAGAAGGGTGGGAAACTCAAGAAGCAAAAAGAAATCACGGTGGTATATGGTAACTCGGGGTTACTTACACATAGTCAGGTTTGAGGGTTGCACTAAAACGTCGACGCGTAGACCTTCTATGTGTCATGTAGAGCGCAAACATTACTCTACCATTTTATTTTCTTGGATAATAAAGGAAAACGAAGTCGAGTGTGTCCAGCTGCAGGAAGGAGCTGCCGTTTTTTGGTGGTTTGTTTAACAACATCGGATCTCTCGGTTGCCATCTTGTGAATGTTTACGACTCAGTAATATGGGGACGATTTACCCAGAAGAGAGCTGGAAATGTCTGGACATACACTAACTTTCGTTCCATCTGGTACCCTTAGTTCGATTCGCCGTAGTTTCGGTCTGGAACGCCACACGTCTACCGATTTATACTCTTGGTGATGATAATATTATGAGTTATTCCTTTATTTCTTCCTTGCTACGTCGCTATAGTCGGATAAAACATAATTCTGCTGTGAAGCTCCGCACTCATTCAGGACCGCCGCACAGAATTCTCCCGCAACAAAAAAGTAGGTCGTTGGAGTAGTGGCTTTTATTTGCATTGAATATGGAAGGTGAAAGAATTTTTTGCTACTCCGGCATCTGCTATCGCGGCTGCAAGCACCTGAGCTGGGGCAGCGGAAATGAAGGTTAGCAGGCAGAGTGTAGAAGTGAAATGAAAGAAGGGAGGGGATAGTAGAAAGAACAGGGGGAGGGGTACACTGACAATACATCTATTTACATATAAACATGATAAATATATAAGAATCTAACCACCAGATGAAACTATAAGCTCGATATTTTTTTATTCCGCTGGCTTGTCTAACAGAGTCAAACATTAAAAAGCTGATTCAGATTTTACTGCTGTGGTCCGTCAGCGGAGTCGCACAGGACGCCGAGCACCATGGCACATCGTTACCAACTGTTTTTTTTTTTTTTTTTTTCAAGTTGTATAAATATGCTGCAGTCCAGTTGTCCAGGTTTCTCTACAGACCGTATGCAGCAGGTTGTCTTGCAGTATTAGCTTTGTAAGCGTTTCACGCGGCGATTCACGGAAATTTTATGAAGAAATTTGATGGTGTGTGTCGGGTCTAAAGCGAGTTCCGAAAGTATAATGAGCAGTTCTGCGGGAAATGTATTTCTGCCCCGGGCTGGCCTATCGGCCCACTTGGAGAACAACTTAAAAAAAAAAAGGTGTTAACAGTGGGCCACGGTCCGCGGCGTACTGTATTACTCCGCTAGCAAGTCACAACAGTAAACCAAATCAGCTTTTTAATGTTTGACTTTAATAAACAAGCCAGGTATCAAAATACTAAAGCTTATAACTTTTTTCTCGTAATTAGCTTTTTGTTTAGGTGGCAAGAGAAGTTTCAACAACGGACTACTTTTTCGCCGTGGAGGAATTCTGTGCGGCGGTTCTAAATGTGGGCGGAGCTTCGCTGCAGACTTCAGTTGTATCCGGCTATGCAAGGTTGAGAGACAGATCCTTTGGTCTCCTTGCTTTTGACGAAGGCTGTACGCTTAAAAACAATAGCACGAAAAAAAAAAAAGAAAGGCTGCATGGTAAGGGAGGAGGAAAGATAGAAAAATAAGAATAAAAAGGCCACATCTTTTTCGCGCCTCTTTCCCTTCGTGGGAGAGAAGCATGGCGGAACAAACTACGCGGGAAGCAATGTCGGCACGCACACGCCTGTGCGACCACTGCTCCACGTGTGCGTATTTCGGGTGGGTGTGTCTTGTGGCGGTCGTAATAACAACGGTGTTCATCGTTCGAAGGCGTTCCCCACCCTTCGCAAATAGTCGCTGAAAAAAAAAAAGTCTGGGACACATTGGAAAGACTGCTACTAAGACTCCAGTCGCAAAGCGTTCTGCTCTACTTCCGGGGCGTCACTTCCGTTCGGCAGACTGCAGATGCTCGAAAGAGAGGCCGTGTACCCCAGCCAGCATGCGTGACCCACAGGTCGTTAATCATACCGGTTGCGAGGCTCTCCGGACACTGGTTCAAAATTCGGGCAGCTGAATGGTACAAAATTTGGGGTTAACAGATAATAGCGCGACCTGCTGCAATAAAATGAACTCCACTGGGTCGCTTGGAGCATAGATACGCCACTCTCCTCTCCCCACGCGCGCACACAAGTATAAATGCTCTACTCTTGGAAGGGAGGCGAAAAAGGGGGCGGTGGGGGATATCTGTTACAGCTGGCGTCGTTGCTTCGGCGGCCGCGGTTGTTGCGACGCGCGTCTGTTCTTTCCCTCTTTCCTTCAACTCTCCTCTCCCCATACAAATATCCCATTTTATCATGCAACGTTTTCTAATGAGGTATTCCAATCTGCGATTCGGAGCTCTAGTTATCTTGTTCCGCTAAATCGAAGAGCGTGTTTGAATGCGCGATTTGGATTCAGATTCTGAGTTCTGACTGGACTACAACGGCACGGTCCCTAGACTCCCTAGATATCTTGCTCCTTCGCGGGTTCGGAGAGCTGCTCCGGTTCGCCGAATGGAATATACCGTACAATAAACGTATCCAGTTTCTAACGTGCTCCTAAGTCCTCATTTTTTTTTCCAGCCATAACGATAGCCTGTATACGGCGGTATACGCCGTTCAGTGAGTGACATGGAAGAAGGGAGGTTTGTCCCTTATTTCAAATTCCAGTCGCGCTGACACTCGGCACGGAGCACCGTTCACAGGTAGTAGACGGAGAGGCGGCCCGGAAAAACACACGCAACCCCTCGCCGCAGCCCTCGCGAAAGCCGAGCACAGGAGCGAGTCTTTGTAAGCTCCGCTTTAAATTTAGCGCAGCAGGGTACGTAAATGAGGCGTCCCGAAGTGCGATAAGAACGATTCAAGACGTTGCTTCAAGGGCTCGCGCTAAAGGGGTCAAGGCAGCCGCCATTTATATTGGCCCGTGCCCATCGATTCAAAAGGGGGAAGAGGATGGTGGCTGCCGGATATAACTGGCGCGGCCTGTAGATCTAATCTACCTGTTATACTCATCTAAAAGAGGCGGTGTGGCGCATATGAATCACAACGGTGCAGAATACTCCTTGCGCGCAGTTGAATTGCGTCGATAATTGCTTTTACTGGCAAGCGGTTAAACTGAAATACAAAATCGTTCCAGCTTCGAGTTTTCGATCAATTCGGCTTCGTCCTACCGTCTGCTAGCTGTCCTGGTTAGCCTATAGTAGGATACAACTTAAAAAAAAAAAAAGAGCAGTTGCTAACACTGTGCCATGGTCCGTGGCTTCGTGTATTACCCCGCCAGCCAATCACAACAGTAAACAAAATCGGCTTTTTAATGTTTGACTTTATTAAACGAGCCAGGTATCAAAATTCTAGAGCTTATAATTTTTTTCTTGTGATTAGTTTCTTGTTTAGGTAACGAGAAATGTTTTAACTACGGACTACTTTTTTGTGGTGGAAGAATTCGTGTGCGACGGTTCTGAATGTGGGCGGAGCCTCACTGCAGACTTAAGTTGTATCCGACTATAGTTGGTAGAGTGACTGCCGCGGAGAAGCGGTGATTCTGCGTTCGATGCCTGTGCCAGAACGAATTTTGCTTCAACTAAGAAGTTTCAGTGTGAAAGCTGTATAGCTTCCCTTTATACAGCATTAAAAGTAACTACACCTTTGTTGTGAATTACAGTTTGTTACACGCTGACAATAATTGCATTGCAGTTGCTTTTTGAGTCGTTACTGAATAATGTTTGTGTTCCTGCTCAGTTCAGGCATCGGTTTGCGCTAATTTTCTTAATGCGAAAGCATTATATCTCACATTGGCACAAAAGCCGTCCGCCGCCGTCCATGGCACGATATTCGGATGATGCAGTACGCCGTAATACGATGTCACAACACATGTAAGCGAACGTGTGTAGTCATGAATGATGAAATGTAGCGTACTGTGACCTATAAAAGTCATGGCTTATAGTCATTCTTCAACGTATCATGACTCGGCACTTTACAGATAACGTAATGTAAGGTGTATAGAGTTTGTACAAAGTGTCCGTAGTCATGACGCGTAATCATAGTCATGACTCATAATCATTCTGCAACGTATCATGACTCAGTGCTTTCGCATTCTCACACGCGAGCATTATCAAGCGCCTCTGCCGAATTTTTGCGTTATATCATCAGGGGCAAGTGAAAGCATCTCCTTTCAGCTCCTAACCGTCTGCCTCAAATAATGTGCCCATAAGGTTATCCGTTTATGTGAAAAAAATGAAAATCAACTTTGGGGAAGGTTGCGAACTGTTGTTTTTGCAGTGGCACCTTGGAAAAAGATTGCGAACTTATTGAGTACTTCATATGCGGGGAGGTGCGAGGTTCGATCCCCAGCGCCGCCGGGTGCCCACTTGTGATACAGTGGGTAGAAGCTTTCCTCTGGCATGGTGCTCGGCTTCTCTTGGGTGAAATGCTTAGGAAATGGGCCTATGATCCCACCTTACGAAAGCTACCTTGTGCCTGATGGTGGTCTCTGGTCAAAGCTTCCCTTACGCCTTTAAAAATCATCATCCCTTCATTACTGCCTTCTTTTGTTAGACTACCACCGCAGGTGTGTACTTTAGCTTTACGCTATTCGAGGAACGGTGTATTCAGGTTTACAGGAGGTGGTTAGAGTGAGTATAGGGGAGTATGTCCGTACTTGGCGAGTCCGGCTTTGTGATCTATTGCTATCAGCAAACTAAACTCGCCGCGAAGCTTCTTAGGTTGTTCGTGCGTAATCTCACAGCTTAGCTTTCAGTTAGTTGCACTGTTTCACCCCGAAAAAAAAATATCAAAGGAGGATGTGCAAAATAAGTGCTCAAGCTGATAACGTGCATTCTAATACTTGCACGTCAAAATTAACTTTGCGTGTAGGTGGAGGTGCTTTCGCGAAAGATGAAGCAGGTCAGACGCTTCGAATACGCCCAGAGCGTTCCACGTCGGGACACAACCAATAAAGTTCAAATTAAAATTATTGATTTTTACGTGCGCAGTCTGCACCAAGACCACCCGATGCACAAACTTGTCGTTCAGTGGGCAGTGACGTCAGACACACAAAATTGCCACGTAAGTCACGTGTGCTCAGAGAACAGTGACGCTTTCGCTTCTCCGCCGTCTGCCGGTAGCTCACGTGACTAGTGGAGCTTCTGCGATTCACAGCAGGCGAGGGAGCAGCGAATACGTCACTGTTCAGTGCGCACACCTGACTTGCGGTGCTTCTGCGATTCGTAACAGGCGACGGAGCGGCGAATGCATTCCTGCTCTGACGTCACGAGTGCGCGGAAACCGTAACTCTCGGTGTATAAGCAGCGCTGCCACACTGGAACACGCACACACATTCTGTCGTTCTTTGTGCGCCATGCAGCGTCACCGCCAAGGAATGAGAAAATAAACAGAACTGGAAAACTCAGTGTCCCTACCACTCCATTTAACACCTTTAATTGAAAAATACGGTGTACCGTATTTTCACGAGAGAGCCAGCGTGGGCGGAGACGCTTATTGTATGGGTGTCAACGCGGTATGTATCCATGTGGGGTCCCTTATAAGTTTCGAACGCCTGTCTACAGTCTCTCCTGCAAGTGCGTATTATACAGACACGCGCGTAGCCAGGGAAGAGCCATATATCAAGCCGTTCTTCTTCCCTCCACCGTGGCTCGGCTGCTTGCCCGTTTGGATAGGGCAGCACCGTCGCTTTTTTATATATATTTGTACTCGAATGTCCGCGGTAAGCGCACATACGCGACCTCTCGGCGAGGGGCGTCTCTCAATCTTGGGCCGGAATCAAGGCTGATGATAGTAGCAACGGCTTTTTCGTGCCCGGCACCAATAGCGGCCAGAAGAACGGCTGACTCCTGATATTTTCTTTTCTTTGCTTGCAGTTGCCATCTTTACTTTCTTTCGAAAACGAATTCGCCGCTAAGCCTTTCTTTCCTCGTTTCCGAATTCGATCCCTTCCCTTCATTCTCAAGCGAGCCTCTCTCGTACGTTCTTCTCGTTTGTCGCGAGAGGCTTATCTTTATGGCGTAGGCTTGTCACGGGACTCGGCGCCGAACATTTCGAGCGACGCCGGCGTTTTTTTTTTATAGCCGAGTGGTTGGTTGGTGGCCCATTGGAAAATGGCATTGAAGATGCGCATTTATGTACCCTTCCCCTCCTCCTCTCTCTCTCTTTAGAAAGAACCTTCTTTCCCTGTACGTAGTACATCGCAAGCGGCAGCAAAGGCGAACCGGACGCTGTGTGCACGCTCGTTAAGCGCTAAGCGCGAGCGTACGTGTTCTGCGTTTGTATACGTATACATATACTCTCGGCGTCGACGTGTTATCGGGTGAGGCGCAGTTACACATTTTAAGGAGGGAGAGAGTGTTACGTGCTGTCGCTTCTTTGTTCCTCCTCGCTTTGAAACCCAAACACTGTTGCGCACCTTTCATTGGATATCGGGACTTCGTTGTTGAGGCGTATTCGTTGTAACGTAAAGACATGAAGATGGTCGGCATCATCCTGACAGATCGATTAGTATGGATGGTAGCGGTAAGACGTCCTTTCGCTTTCGAATTGAGCTCGTAGGTAAAGTCCAAGTAGTCACAGTTAACACCCTTCCTCTCCGACTCATATGCAAATGCGTAGGTTTCGTGAGGAAATACGCAGGAACTGTCCGACATCTCAGTAGACGGCGTGAACCGTGCCGTGAGCGAGTGTATGGATGATGTAGCGAAAGAAGGCATGAAAGTTGGTTGGTTGTTTTATGGGGTCTAACGTCCCAAAGCGACTCAGGCTATGGGGGTACGCCGCAGTTGAGGGCTCCGGAAATTTCGACCTACTGAGGTTCATTAACGTGCGCTGGCATCGCACAGTACACGGGCCTCTAGAATTTAGCCTCCGTTGAAATTCGACCGCCGCGGCCGCGATCGAAACCGCGTCTTTCGGATCAGCACGCGAGCACCATAGCCACTGAGCCACCAAGGCGGCAGAGAAGATATATAAAGAGGCGCCGTATAGTGGAGGGATCCGGATTGAGTGCAACCATCTCGGGTTCTTGCACTGACATCGCACAGCAGAATTTCGTTCTCGTCGAAATGCGACCTCCGCTGCCGGGATTCGAGCCTGCAACCTCACGCTGCTCTCGCAATCATGCTGGCACATAGCGGTCATGAGTACGTGAGGGTATGTGAGACATATCTAAGCAAACAAAAAAAAAACAAAAAAAGCTGCGACGCTCTTCCTTCAACTCGTCGCATCGAAAAGGGCTGGCACAGAAACGACCTAGCTCCTTCATTGTGATCAATTGTCTTGCTCCCCCTAATAGCTCGCTGTCCCCACCGCTCGCACGTCCGCACGAGAGACCCTCTGGCGCTGTGCCCGCGTCTGTACGGTCGTGCCTTGGTGGCACAAGAGACCACCCCCTCTCCCCTTCAGCCTGTTCACGTGTTCGCGCTGACGGTCGCTCCGTTGTGCCAACGCGTTTGTGCTCAGTCTGTGCGTCTGTGACCACAGCTGCATCCTTTACGGACCCGAAAGAGGTAGTATATAATACCGTACGCGAAGGGTGCCGGTGAAGAAACGGAGGGTCTGTAAGTGAAAAAAAAAAAAAAAAAGAAATGAAAAGAGGAAACCCAAAGAGAGATAAACCTGTTGTGGCGAAGACAGCCCCGGATGTTCGTTTAAAGGGTCAGTCTACTCACCGAGATGAGTGTATAAATAATGGCATATTCTGGTAGTTGGCACCCTATAACATCAATAGCGAGGGGTCTGCGCCCGGTTTAGGCAGGAATTTATATTTTATTTCGGCGTTAAAAGTCGCGTAAAAAAGCATGGTGGCGACCCCAAACGTTCATTTTGTTCAAGAAAGTGGTAGTCTTTTTTTGTAGAAGCATAAGTGAATATACTACGTACCATTTGAATGCCCCAATGTCAGAGAAACGTACGTTTTGTTCTAGTAAACTGTAGAAGGCGTACCGCTCGCTTTTTCTGTAAATCACATGAATATTTATAGTTACACGTACGCAAAACGCAGGCACATTCCCACTTTTACTTCAGCGTATGCTAGCAGAGACGCAAAAATAAACTCAGCCTATAGTGGCGCCATCTGGTCGTCAGGACGGGAACCATTGCTGTAAACAAACCGACTCTCCACTTAAGCCTAGCAGCGGCAGAATCGTCACTCTAATTATTAAAATAAAGCAAATTTATCTCTTATATGTTTTCTTATAGGCGAGATGAGACGAAGCGAAAGACAGGCGCCCCATTTATGGCCAGTGAACGCACTGAAAAAGGCAGCAACAACGAGAATTCAGTCCGAAGCGAGAGGTCCGGCTTCGACGGGCGCCGCCATGTTTGTCGCCGCGCGGCGGAAATTCAGATGGTTGCCAGATAAGACTACCATCTCATACAGATGTGTTCCCACATTAATAAATTCTATTTTAAAATGTTCTACCGCACTCCTTGGCACCACAGCTGGCTAAACGGTAATTTGAGTAAAGAGCTATCGGTTGCCGCAAAGAAAATATGGTCGATAAAATTCAGTAGACTGACCCTTTAAGTACGTCGAACACGCACTACGTTGGACGGTGCCGTGAGCGCTGGGCGCGGGTTTCTTTTTAAAGCTTTGGCGTGCCAGCTTTCAAGATTTAGTCGTCTCGTTATTGTAAAAAAATTTTAATAATACGGCTAATGGGTTGAAAATTTTGCCTCGGATAGTTGGCTAATGTTTGGTTCGCATTGCTTGTTTTAATAGTTAACGGACGTATTTCAGAGTGCTGTAAGCTACACTGCGGTCTGCGAGGAACCCCATACTTGAGGGCGCCCAATCAGATGCGATCATTTTTGAGTTCTTAACCGTGGGCCGAATTCGTCTCAGTACATGGGACTCTTTTTATTTCGCTTCCACTGAGGTGCGGTCTTGGCAACTGGGACTGAACCCACGACCCCGTGACCCGTAGACTGTTGCCTTATAGCCTTTGTGCCGCCACGGCGGCAAGTTATCTGTTAATACGATGTTTCGGTTAATTCGAACGAGGCGGTCAGTTGGTTCGGAACTTTTGACTTCTTTGACCAATGTACCGTCGGAAAGAAAAACAAATGTACAAAAGACGGCTGGACAGAGGACAGTCAAACACTGAATAACCAAAACACCGACGGATGAGGTGAGATAAAAATGGGGCACTGCTTACATGCGGTTAATTTGAAAAAAAATTCCATCATTTTTGTAATTCCACTTTACATACATCGTAATTTTCGTGTTCTTTTTTAAGGTATACGTGCGTAATTTTCGCGTTCTTTGTTAAAGTACACATGCGGGAATAGGAAGGCTCGCGAACTCACTTGCGATTAAAAGAGCGAACTGTGAATGAGAGAAGGGTTTCGAAAGTGGTTTTCTTGGCAACAAAACTCAAATTGAACAACGGGGTACCGGATGGGAGCCTGATTCCGCAAGCCAGTGTTTTGACAAGCGGGCCTATGCTTTCGTCGTCACGCAGACGAAAAGTCATTGTCTAAACGTTGGATAGTGGACTGAAGCTCCCTTCCCGATTTTGTGTTGTGTTGTAGCATTTGCCGAAATCTATGTTTTTGTTTGAAGTATGAAGGGCATTTCCATTATATTGGGCTTCGCAATCTCTCTCTCAGTCAGTACCGCAGTGGAAGCTTCTGCTGTTGACGGAGAATCGCGGACACGATCCTTAGAAGCTGTTTAGCGGCATTAGGGCGGCGCGTCTGTGGCCGACACATTCACAGTAGTCGTACGTTGCCTGTCACGATTGCCGCAATGATGACGTTCGGTCGAGCAGCGGTACGTTGTCTGGCGGCTATTGTTGCGCCAGGGTAATCGTACCTGCCTTTCTAGTGCATAGTACTGGCGCTGAAGGTAGCCTGTGTAGCGTTCAGCGACCAAACACCGGTAAATATGCGCGCCCTGTCCCCTTCAGCCTGCATAGTTCAGAGATCACAACCGATTCTTTCTTCCTGGCTTTCCAGCGCGTGTCTTTATTGACGTGAACCGCCGAGGTCGCTGGATCGTATCAGACTAATGATATATACCCTTTATTTATTCCACCGACGTATAGCGGTCTTATAATATACGACGCCTGTGTAGATTAACGGTCGCAGGTTGCGTTGTGCGCGGAGCTCTCCTCAAAACAGGCCGCCCCTTTTCCCTTGTAGCCGAGCGGGGTCGTCGAAAGACGTACCCGCGCTTCAACGTCACGAACGCTCTTTTGTCTCGTTTTGGTGGGAATTATTCATAGAAAGTGGGTTACGCGATCGAAATTGCTTTTATAGGCTGCATCGGTTATGCACTACTGTTTACTGCCTCACTAATACCGTGCAGCGTCGTGGAAGTTGTGCAGCTGGCGTCACCAAATTGTGGTGTAGTGGGGCGGTGCTGATTGGCGGAGCTGTCCGCTCGCAACGAGCACGCTTATCGCTGATTGGACGGCATTGGGGCTGGAATGCATTGTCGGCTACTGTGATTGGCGGAGAAGTGCGAAAGCCACTGGCCTGTTCGCGAAGCCGTTGCAACGTGCCAAGAGCCTGTCAGTCAGAAAAAGGCAGTTTGGAACCAAGTGGAATGCGGTTTGTTCCAGTTCAACTTTGTTTCCATTTGATTCCAGTTGGTTTCTTACAGTTGCAATTGGTATTCCTTGACGAGGCGCGCCTGTAGCCTGTGACTGGGCTTCTTCGCAAATTTTTTTTTTGATCAGCTTACACCGATGCCATCGACTTTAATTCTTCAATTCGTGTCGTGTCCGGTCGCTGTGTTGAATGCAGCGAAAGACGCACACGGTACTTTAAGACTTCGTTTATTTAAAGCCGATGAGGGTGCGACCAGCGTCGACCGAGGCAGGAGCCGAACTGGCCGCCCGAAGAAAGGAGGGAGCGGAGAAGCGTCCACGGGAGGGAGTGGCTTCCCAAAACAGGAGGAGGATGCGGGGGCGCACCATGGGGGGGCATCTGGCGACAGCGTGCGACGAAGGGCAAGTGGTCGTTAGGAGGAGGATGCGAGTGGTCGTTAGGAGGAGGATGCGGGGGCGCACACACACAAAAGCAATAAGGGGACACAACACTTCCTTCCCCCTTAGAAAGTTGCCTGGTATCGTGCAGGGGGTCGGCGCTCACGCGTGGAGGCGCGCTGGCTTTGTGCGCTCGGGGGAGAAACACTTGTAGGCTGGCTGTTGTTCGCTGTGTCTCCTAGGTCTGTCCTGGGCGAAGTCTCTTCTTCCGGGAAGAGGTGCCAGGCTATGTGGGAAGATGGTGCACGTGTTCTCTCCGCTGGCGGACAGCTCTCAGACGGCGTCGTAAATCTACGCAGCTGGTTGAGATGTCGGCGTGCTACTGTGCCATGTATGTTGACGAGCCAAGAGCGCAGGCCTATGCGTCTGACAATTGTAGCTTCCTCCCAGCGTGGCTTTTTCAGAAACTGTCGGGCGAGGACGCGCTGCCCCTCAGTAAGCGTGCCGCAGCGCGGAATTGCTTTTTCTTCCCGGAACGTCTCTGCCTTTGGCTCGGGGAGGATGGCTGTGAGCTGGGTTCGCATTTCACGCTCGAACATCATTTTCGAGGGGGTCTCGCCTGTTGTGCTCTGAACCGTCGTGTGCTGCTTGAAGAGAAAGCGCGCAAGGCGGCGCTGCAGCGAGCCTGTCTGATCTCTTTCAAGGGCGCGTTTTAGCTCGGCTACGTAGCGCTCGGCTTGTCCGTTTGTCGCTGGGTGGTAGGGGGCCGATGTAACTGATGAGATCCCGTTGTCGCGATAAAACTTGAGGATCTCCGCAGACACAAACGGTGTTCCGTTGTCCGACACTACCTTGCGCGGCAGGCCGAACGTTGCAAATAGTGATCGGAGGTTGTCAATGACTGCTGCCGAAGTCGTCTGTCCCATTTGCCTTATCTCAAGCCACTTTGTGTAGGCATCTACGACCACAAGGAAAGTGCAGCCCTCAATTGGTCCTGCAAAATCAATGTGCAGTGTGTGCCATGGTGTGTCTGGCTTTTCCCATTCTGGGACAGGAGCTTTCGGCGGGGCGCTCCGGCTGCTCTGGCAAGGCTTGCATTCTCGCACCACTGTTTCGATGTCGTTGTCAATGCCAGGCCACCACATGTAGCTTCTGGCACACTTTTTCATTGCAACGATGCCCCGATGTCCGGCGTGGATGAGAGACATAGCTTGTGCGCGTAGTTCTCTCGGCATCACAACTCGGGACCCAAATATGATGCAGCCGCGATGGGTGCTCAACTCTGTAGCTCGCCTGCGGTAAGCGTCGAAGTTGTCCCCTTTGAGTTTATGCACGTTGCCTTGTTGAACAGCTGTGTAAACTAGCCGGAGAGCTGCGCACTTCTGCGTAGATGCTGCAACTGTGCCTGCTGTAAGCGGAGGTTCTGACAGTGCTTCGAACATCAGAACGTCTCCTGGTGGAAATGGTTCGTCAACAGTTGCGTCTAGTGGCAGACGGCTTAGCGCATCGGCGTTTTGATGTTTACTCCCATTGCGGTAGACCAGAGCGTAGTCGTACGCTGAGAGTTTGATGCACCAACGTGTCATTCGCGGAGACAAAGTTGGTGGCATAGGCCTTTGTGGTCCCAGAATGCCCAATAGCGGTCGGTGATCGGTTATAAAGGTCACCTTCCGGCCGGCAATGTACTGGTGAAAATGTGTCGCCGCGTAGACGATGGCTAGCCCTTCTTTGTCAAGTTGCGCGTAGTTGCGTTCTGCTTGCGACAACGTACGTGAGGCGAAGGCGATGGGAGCTTCCCTTCCTTGCTCGTCAGTTTGCGATAGAACCGCGCCGACTCCGTACGGTGATGCGTCGCAAGCCAAAAGCAGAGGCTTCCTTTCGTCGTAGTGGCGGAGGACTGTACATCTTCGAATCAGGTCTTTCAGGGCATCGAATGACTGCTGATGGCGTGGCGACCATGTCCATGTCACATCTTTCCGAAGGAGTTGGTATAAGTCGTTGGCCACGGTAGCTCTTTGTTCCAAGAACCGGTCGTAGAACGTCAAGAGTCCGAGAAAAGCCTGTAGCTCCTGCTTGTTTGTTGGAGCTCGTGCTTCTGTGATCGCTCGCACTTTGTCCTCGGTAGGGTGAATGCCTTCCGCATCAATTCGGTGTCCCAGAAATTGCACCTCTGGCACCGCAAAACAGCACTTCGATTTGCTTATGCACAAATTAGCGTTTGCTAGCCTTTCGAGAACGAGCTCTAGGCGCACTGCATGCTCTTCAGTGGAAGTGCCACTGATGATGACATCGTCAAGGTAGACACAAACTCCTGGGATGCCCTGAAGCACTGTCTCCATGAATTTTTGAAATATGGCCGGGGCTGCAGCTACGCCAAAAGGCAGTCGCTTGACTTTGTACAAGCCTTTCAGTGTGTTAATTGCCAATAATTCAGCAGTTGACTCGCTCACCTTCAGCTGCTGATACGCCTGGGTGAGGTCCAATGTGCTGAAGACTCTTGCGCCACGTAGTACACTGAATACTTCTTCAGGTGTCGGTAGCGGGTAAGAGGACGCTTTAGTCACAAGATTGACGGTGCTCCGGTAGTCTCCGCAGAGGCGTATGGTTCCGTTCTTCTTGCGAACTACGACAAGTGGTGTGGCCCATTCTGAATGCTGCGTCGGCTCGATGACACCTTGCTGCTCCAGTTTGTCCAACTCTTTTTCAACTGAATCTCGGAGAGCAAACGGCACCGGCCTGGCCTTCAGAAATTTGGGTTGCGTGGCGTCCAACAACTCCAGTGTGACCGGGGGCCCTTCGTTTCCTGGAATCTCTTCCGAGAATACTCTTTCGTATTTCTCTTGCAGTTGCTCAACCATGTTCTGGCTCGGCGTCTGGTGTATGCCGCATATCATCACGCCTAGTGGAGAAAACCAGTTTCTCCCTAGAAGGCTTGATCCTGTGCCCTTCACAACAAGCAGAGGTAGCGTATGGGTCTGGCCGTTGTAGTTAACCTGCACGTTGGCAGAGCCCAATAGTGGCAGATTCTGTCCTGACCACGTTCGCAGGTGCGTGTCGTCTTGTTGCAGGGCGGGTGCGTCAGATGGCCATGAAGTTCGGAACGTGTCCTCACTGATCAGAGTACAGGCTGCGCCGGAGTCCACCTCGAACTTAATCAGCTGGTGATGTACGCTTACTTCTGTAAAAATCTTCGGTCGCGTGCCGAGATTCATGGTGTTCAGGTCGTACAACACAGATGGTGTTGCTGATGTTGTTCCATGGAGATCAGATAGCGGCGTATTCTCTGAGGCGTTGACGCTGTGATTAGGCTGGGAAGGTGACTTTATCTTGGCAAGTCTCCGTTTCGTAATGCATGCTCTTTCGATATGCCCTCGCTTGTGGCAAAAATTACACGTGGCTGACTGGAATCGACATCCCTGGGGGTTGTGTTGGTCGTCACACCGCCAGCAGCGTTGTGCCTTTTTGACCGATTTTACAACAACAGAAGGCTTGCGCACCTGGTTGCTTGTCTGGTGTACCGGCTCGGTGTTCCGGCGAATCCCTCTCTGCTGGTGACCGGCGCTCTCCGCTCGAACGGCGATGTCGTAAGCTTTGCTGAATGTGAGGTCCTTCTCAGCGAACAGGCGCTGCTGCAGTGACTCGTCACTCAGTCCGCACACAAATCTGTCGCGTAACATCACGTCCAAGGGAAGCATGGTGGTGTTAGCAGAAGAAGCTGCGTCTCCCTCCTGCCCGGTAGCTGTTGTCGACAGCGTTCCAAAATTGCAGTCGGCAGCGAGCTTCTTGAGCGCGGCTACGTAGGCGCTCACAGTTTCTCCTTCCAGTTGATCTCGTCGTTGGAAGCGAGCCCGGCTGTAGACCTCGGATGGCCTTGGGTCGTAGTGCTTTTGCAGCGCTTTTACGATGTCGTCGTAAGACACTGCCGCTGGTGTGCTTGGCTGAATAAGGGCGCAGACAGTATCGTAGGTCTGCTCCCCGCACAGCGTCAGCAGGTTGGCCCTCTTCAAGGCTGGGTCTGTGATGTTGTTAGCTTCAAAGTAGAACTGAAGGCGTCCAACCCACGATGACCACGATGAGCCGTTGAACTCTGGTATCTGATTGGGAAACCCTCGCGTAGCCATGGCTTGTCAATAGCGTTGCGTAGCGCGGGTCGAATCCACTTTCTCGTCGCCACTGTCGTGTCCGGTCGCTGTGTTGAATGCAGCGAAAGACGCACACGGTACTTTAAGACTTCGTTTATTTAAAGCCGATGAGGGTGCGACCAGCGTCGACCGAGGCAGGAGCCGAACTGGCCGCCCGAAGAAAGGAGGGAGCGGAGAAGCGTCCACGGGAGGGAGTGGCTTCCCAAAACAGGAGGAGGATGCGGGGGCGCACCATGGGGGGGCATCTGGCGACAGCGTGCGACGAAGGGCAAGTGGTCGTTAGGAGGAGGATGCGAGTGGTCGTTAGGAGGAGGATGCGGGGGCGCACACACACAAAAGCAATAAGGGGACACAACAATTCGTTAAACTATCAATCGAAACTTTTTATGGGCAGCTTATATAGAAGCTGTAGACTTCTTTCTGGCCTTGTGGCTATCGTGGGTCCTTTCTAAAAAGCGCATAGACAGCGAAATGACAAAACGAGATATGCTTCCCCTGCAACTCGCTAAGCATTCGGAAATCTTTATGGCAATGCACTATGTCGCGCTCAGTGTATTCTTGATTCTCGTTTCAAATGAATCCGTCTATCAGTAGACTGTCTGTAATAACAAAAGGAAATCCTAGCAATATGGGAAGACAGCCGACACACTGCACGGTATGTGTTGTCGGGAAACGGTGATCTTTTTTTATATAAGGACAAGACGGAACCCATACTGGAGGATAGGCGAAGTGCTTTTTTGTAATAACGGCACCGAACTCCAGCGTCCTCAACGCTGCATAGTCGTATAATTATAGCCGGCGAGCAGCAGCGCGGCGGACGGGTCATCAGGAAAAGCCCGGTTTTTCGGTCGTCGTTTTACCGCGCGCTGCAACGACGCCAACGCTGCAGATGACGTCATCCGTCATCGCTGTCGTCCCGCTTCGGGGGGCCGTGGATGACGATCTCGCTTCCTTCCGGCAGGCGGCGGCACTGGTGACCCCGATGGCAGCAGAGTGGAGTTTCATCCAATTACTGGGCACCCCGGTCTTGCATGAGCACGTTGCAGGGCGGCTGCCATGCCTGCAACGAGATTGCAAAAGAGACGCGAAAGTGTTGTTCTTGTTCCAAGCAATCTCGCTTCGCTTCGGGCAAATGCGTGCTTATTTAATAAGCGCTGCGATGCAGTCGCGTCAGGCCGGTTTGTTTTTTTAGAAATATTATGTTCATTGTACGCTTCAGAGTGCGCGCGTCGGGCTTATTGTCGCATTCCGTTATGCGGCAGCAAGGACACGGGAGGACGGAACGAGAAACAGAACGAAAAAAAAAAAAACTTCGAAAAAAAAAATTGGTTTGTTGTTGCCGCCTTGAGATGGCGCCAAAGGCGCAGCCTGGTGGCGCCACTTAGTGATCACATTGGAAACTTCTGGTGCAGAGAAATGGGCGGTCGAATTCGAATTGTGAAATTTCTTTACAGTACGCGACCTCTTGCCAAGCTCTTCCCGGCGAATAAAATGTTTTACAATCAATGCGGTATTTCGCTAAAGCTCTGCACTATGCAGAGTGTTGGAGGTCTGTGACTACTTTTTTTGCCTAGTGGCAATGTGACGTACTACTATGGACAAAAGTTTACAGAATGTGAAATCGCGAGTGAAAACTGTAGACTGCGTTGACTCGTTAACAAGTCGGCTTGTATTCGTTCGAACTTATGGAGAATTTCTGTCTCCTCAACGTCACCTCTTCGGTGTGGCAAATGTGTGCTGTGCAGCGTTTTGTCTCTGCAAATTAAGCGCTTAGGGCTACGCGGTTTGCTTGCACGTAATGCATGATCGACGGTGGTAAAGTGGTTTACGCGCTTTTCTGCCGTAAAATTGCACTAATAGAAACGATCCTCTTCAGAGCTTCAGAAGGGATAAACACGTCCAACGTAGGATCTCTTTTTCTCTTATTGAAGGACATCAGTAATTGCAATATGGCGAAATAGCGTACATGTTATGTAACATGAAGAATATTTCTTTATATTTGACAGATTAAATATGCATAGCTAGCCATGCCATACCGAAAGCCCCTGAACTACCTACAGTGGTAAAAGAGGCCGTGCGGTGGCAGTGCGACATGCGTACAATGTTTTAATCTGAACGTGATTAACTACAAAACTATCTTCTATTATCCGCTTGCTTTGAGGTTGCTAAAGGAACACTACTGCGGTTCGTTAGAGGAGCGCTAGTGACGTATCTTGTTTTGAAAGTAATATTGGCGTGCTAGTAGATATAAACCTGGTTTTAAATTGTTACCTCAGCCTTAGCATTCGTCTCAAGAAAACATTTGCCGCGAGTCTTAGATCTTGTGTTTATTTCAGCAGTTGGCTCACTGTGGCCAGTGAGCAAATTTAACTGGTGCTAACTGCTGTGTAATTACGTATTACTTTCTTGCAAGGTTAAATAGAATGACTCTTTTTGCGTGTTCTCTTTTTTTTTTGTACAGGTACCAAACATAAATAGTTGTATTTGTTCTTCCAGCTTTTCAATACCTTACGAGGTGCTGTATTCGCTAGAGTTGAGAAGTATAGTTAAATGCGTTGTTTTGTTTGTAATATTGTTGACATTTCACTGACAGTTAAACTAAGTTTACGTTCACGTTTATTCCTTTTATTTTTGCTTCTCCTCCTGAAGCATCTGTTCCGCCGATTTTATTATCGTAATAAAATATCTCTATATGCCACCTGCTACGTTTCTAGCCGCATGCACCATTTCTTACAAGAGTTTCTGTACACAGTTTCCTCTTCACTGTCTGTGGACTGTCTACAGAGCGCTTAAAAAAAAAAACGATATGAAGAATAGGAGAGTTTCCCAGTTCATAATTGGCTTCTCCGCGTGACAAACTGCCGAAATGATGGCGGAATAGGCAGTAGTCCAAAATAGGAAATATATAAGCACAGCTTCGTGATTCTTTTCGACGTGGGCTGTGTCGACACGGTAATATTGAAACCACGTCAAAATATGCACGAGCTGCTGTGATATTTCCTGCTAGGAAAACTGCCTGTTCTGCCATTATTTGGGTGAAGAGCGTGACAGAGAAGCCAACTTCATAATTGGGAAACTCTCGTATTGGCTCTCAGTAGAAACATCACAGGCGGCCCTTCAAAATGTATGTTTAATTTCAGCAAATATTGTTATGATCTGCTCAACTTTTTGTAAATTTCCTTATTGCGTTATGACAATGTTATTATTTCACTCATGCAACGCTCAACTATGGACGCAATGTTCTGTAATTCATTCCCTGTCTGCCCGTAGGACGACGACCAGGAAAAGTGTCCACCCGTGGGACAAGCCATGTCAGACCTAAGCGGATCGAACACAAACACGAACACTCGCACGGCTTCCTCTTCAGGGAGTGAATGGACGCCTAGAAACGACCGCGTACGTATGCTTCGCACGGCAAAAAAATACAAAAAAAGACACATTCATGCACGAGGAAACACTCTTGTATCGTCACGTCCCTACCCTTGTACTGTCCATTTTCAAGTTTCTTGCTCGACGTGTAATACTGGCAACAAGGTGCAGCTGAGCTCACCGCGTTCTTCAGAGTTACTGCACGATTATTCGCACCGCATTGTTCAGAATGCCCGCACGATAATTCGGACCTTATTCATCCGGTTGCCCGCACTATTATTCGCACCCGAAGAAAACGTCGGGTTGCGGGACCGCGGTCAAGCACCCGAGTGCACCCTCGAAGAATTTTTTTCTCTTTTATGTGAGGGTATAGTACTGTGGTCACCCAGAGTCACCTCGTTCTCACCTCTGCCACCACGTTCTGGAAGTTCGTCATCATACACATTGGCGGGCATATCAGTGGTTCACTCATAAGGTCGCTGTCGAGCACCTCATCACTGCATGGAGTCACCACCTGGCACCACGTTCAAGATGTCGTAATCACCAAAACTAAAAAAAAAGCAAGGCAAGCACCGGTCACCTGTAACGGCACTTTCTGTTCGCTTTTGGTCAATGAGGACTGTGGGCCTCATCACTGCACGTTGGTAATTGCCCGTTTAATTGCTGCGCTGTAATTGTTGCCTTCTCTTTTTGCTGTTGCAATTAACGCCGAATAGTGTTACGTTTAAGGCTGTTCGCAGTTGATGATGTAAAAATAGCGCACAGGGAACACAAGGGACGGAAAGTAAACGACGCAGACAAGCGCTAACTCGCAACTGAGGTTTATTGCTGACGCGCGCAATATAAGGTAGTCACTTTAAAAAAAAACACATAAAACAAAAACAACCACACACAGTCCCTCCTCGAAAGACCAAGTCGAAAGACCTTATATTGCGCGCGTCAGCAATAAACCTCAGTTGCGAGTTAGCGCTTGTCTGCGTCGTTTACTTTCCGTCCCTTGTATTCCCTGTGCGCTATTTTTACATCATGAACGTTATACAACTTGCCCAACTTTCCGCTTTGCTTAATATTCGCAGTTGCTTTACTACTGCGCGAACATGTTATTGAAGAGTTTCAGCTCGAACAGAGACCCAGATACGGTTGCACACTGCCGTTTGAAAACGGTTTCCCCGAGCGATCATGTGGGGCGGGCACCTGTCCTTGCGCATGCGCTATAAGCTCGTCCGACGTACATCAACCTTATAGAGTGCCTCTGTGCTAAAGCTCTCTATCTCGTGTTAACAGTCATAGAGTTCCTTACTATTATCTAGAGGGATCGAAAGCTGGCGGCGCTGCACTTCAGCCACTATGGACGCTCAAAGCATCATGGGGCGGTGAGCTACTTGTTGCGGCACAGTCGTAATTTTTCGGGAACACGGAGTGGCACTACTAAGGCGTTTCATTTTGAAAACTCTGTTCGTGTGTGCGCAGACGACTTTCGCGCGAACGCAGTGTGCAAAACCCATAGTAGTGAAAACGCGACGACACACGACGCCTATAAAAGGTTTCACTTTTCTGAAATGCCACTAAAAACGTCTTATAGTGTTTAAGCAACAACATATTTTTTGAAAACATATTTACTTTTCAAAGTGCGCCTGTTAATTACGAAATATTAGTTTTTATAGTGTTGATTACCTGACCAATAGGAGAGCTAGCCATCCCTTATTTTGGGCGAACTTTGCACTTAAATGCTTTTCTGCTCGTTTGTTGCAATTTACAGACAGGATATTGAACGTTAGGACATTCTTGATTATCGAATAGCGTTTATTTTTGCATTATTTTTTAGCCAAAAGTCGAAGTTCTGCAGTCGGTAGCTCACCGCACCATGATGCTTTGAGCGCCCATGGTGGCTGAAGTGGTCTCGAGGGGCCTCCATCCAAACTCCCATAGACGGGCCGCCAGCTTTCCCTCTAGGTAATAATAAGAAACTCTATGTTAACAGTGCTGCATATCCATGTGCTTCCGTTCTCAAAGCGGAACGTTGGCGTTCGACCGACTACTGGAAGCGGCCTCTAGTCTGCACAATCACAGTGGGGTGGAAGGGGTGCGTAGTTTACATAATTTTAAGTCGAATATGTGACACCTAAGGTACGTGACCTTTCATTTCACTCTTGCCTTCAACTACCTTTGTTGTTTTTTGCTCCTTTGAGAGATTCTTTAAATGTTGCGAAAAAAATAAAAGCACAACGTTCTAGCAACTGGAAACATGATTGGTAAGTTGGGGCAGTGAAGTTGCCCTCCGTGCTGTTGTCAGTTCAGACAAGTTAGATTTTTATTTATTTATCCGGCATGCATCTCGTGGATGTACCAAGTAGTCGAGTGGGCGAATTTCTGCGAGGGGGTTACCACTCATATACGCCTCTCGTAACCTCTTCCTCCTCCTTCCTGGTGGTTGGCTTGCAGCGCCCCCGCGTTTCCCTTATCCTTTTTGTCTTTGAGCGTATTTTGCTGTGAATGAATGCGGATTCACACAGCCGGGGGTAGGGTGTATCTCCAATGGGTAAACCCACCCGCGACCCCGCCCCCCCCCCCCCCCCCCCCCCCCCCACACCCCCTACGTTAAACCTATATTTATTTGCGTATTTACAGCGACAGCTGTTAACGGCACGTTTCTCGGTTCCGCGGCGTAACAAAGCGCCACGCTGATTGGTCAGCACGCAGTGACGTCACTGCATCGCTTTGTAGAAACGTGCCATGCTGAGATATCTGAACACTGCCAGGGGAGAGGACAGGTAAGGATTACTAAACACTACTACTATAATAAGGGAGTAATCATTAATCATCATCGTCATCAGCCTGACTACGTCCACTGCAGGGCAAAGGCCTCTCCCATGTCTTTCCAATTAACCCTGTCCTATCGCCAGTTGCGGCCACCGTATCCCCGCAAACTTCTTTATGTCATCCGCCCACTGCCACGCTTGCCTTCTCTTGGAATCCACTGCGTTACCCTTAAAGACCAGCGGTTATCTTGCCTTTTCATTACATGCCCTGCCCAAGCCCATTCCTTCCTCTTGATTTCGACTAGGATGTCAATAACCCGCGTTTGTTCCCTCACCCACTCTGCCCGCTTCCGGTCTCTTAGCGTCACACCCATCATTTTTCTTTCCATAACTCGCTGCACTGTCCTTAGCTTAAGCTGAACCCTTTTCGTTAGCCTCCACGTTTCTCGGCGTCCACCGAGCGCAGCCATACGGCTGCAAAGCAAAGCTGGACATCTGTGTTACAAATCCCTCCACCTTGGGGGATTGTCATAAACACTGGACCAGTATACTATTATGATCACCATCACAAACAGCAATCGCTCAACCTCTCGTCACACAGTAACCACGGGCTGTGTGCCACAAAATGGCGCCCGTGACGTCACCTGAACACTTCGGATTGTCACCTGTCCTTTTTTTTTTTGCTTTTCTGCGAAATCGATCGGATAGAAAAGGGCACGCAATAGGGGATATTCAAAATTCTGCAAGTGTGCTTTCCCGCATAATAATGTTGCCAAAGACAAGATGGCCGACTTCTCTATAAAAAAACTGCAAGGACTAAAGAACAGGTGGTAAGGGTGTGTAGAGAATGTGAAAAATGTGTTTTGAACGAATCAAACAGAAAACTAGTCTTTCTTGCTTTGTTTCAGCTGGAAACACATGGTCAGCCGTCTTGTCTTGGGCAACATTGTTATGCGGGAAAGCGCACTTGCGTAACTTTGAACATCCCGTATTGATGAGGCCTTCTTGCTGGCTTACACACCGCACCTCGTGGCCTGGTACGGGCTTGTTATCTTTCGTACGAATGACGCAGCAACTCAACGCGTGACACAGGCGTACTAACGACGCTGCGCTTAACGCAACAACATCGATGATGGGGCCTTCGGGGCTGACCTCTGAGGGGTCAGGTACGTGCATACAGTGACGCACTGGCTGCACCTGACGCCTTTGCTTATGCGGGGAGGGAGCACGCTCGGGACGTGGCGTCGTGTTTTCCGCGCCTTTGACGTCAGCGCACCTCCGACAGTCAAAGCACTGCCGTCGTCCTGGGCGTCCCTTACCTTATATAGGCGTCCGCTTCCCACCGCAATCTCGCGTTTCGTACTGGTTCTCTGGCTGTCTAGCGTCAAAGCACAGCTTGTCTGCGACTTCCCCACGTGTATTGTGTGTTCGTATACAAAGTTGGCGAAGCGGTAAATTGGTAAATTGGTTTTTGAGGAAAGGAAATGGCGCAGTATCTGTCTCACATATCTCGGTGGACACCTGAACCGCGCCGTAAGGGAGGGAGGAAGGTATAGGAGTAAAAGAAGAAAGAGAGAAAGGGGTGCCGTAGTGGAGGTCTCCGGAATAATTTCGACCACCCGGGGATCTTTTACGTGTACGTGCACTGACATCGCACAGCACACGGGTGCCTTTTGCGTTCCGCCTCCGTCGAAACGCGGCCGCCTCGGTCTGCCTCGGTCGGATTCGAACCTGGGTACTCCGGCTCGGTAGACGTGCGCCTTAACTACTGAGCCACCGCGGCGGGTTTTCGTCCCAACGCCGTTCGCGTGGCTTGGAGCTGGATATAGGAAACGATGATGGCGACGATTTCAGGTGCTGGTGTTGCCCAATGCTTTCCAGCATGGGGACTGCAGGTTTGCCGCTAAAGTGATGTATCGAATAAAATGCGATTAGAGAAATAACTGAAGCATCAAACAAATTACCACACCAGCGTAATCGCGCTGTATTTGCGCTCATGTTAGTAGAGCGAGGGCTTCAAGTAGAAGTCTGAGCAGGTCCGCGGCAATGGCGAGCACCCTTGCTTCTAGGAACTAAAGTCAGCGCTCGTGAGTTCTTTGCCGAAACATATGTGCACACCGGTACAGGTGCGGCCAGAATAATACGGAGCACAGGAAGGGTCGCGGAGCAGCGGAAACGTGCTTATGCGCGCTGCCTAGCAGTGGCGACAGGAACTATCTTAATTTGGTCGCGGCGAGATGGCGCCGGTAGCACGGACCCACTTTTTCCGCAGGCCTATCAACATCACAGCATATAGCATGCAATCCCTTGCTCTGTGATCGACTGATACTCTGCTGACAGCGCCATGCGCTTCGTTGCCCCGTCTCGCATCGAGGAGCGGCGCGCGCTGTAAACGGGCCCCAAGACGGCCGTTTTGGCATTACGTGTTATCTCGGCCCTTCAGTCCGCGCGGCCACCGCTTTGCAGAGATAGCGGCAGGGTTGCAGCAAAGAGGGGGGCTCGGCGGCAGGCACTCTCGCTGCGCGCCGATAGCCAGGGGTGTCTTTGTTGTGCCGATAGGTGGCGCTTAGATGCAGTTTCTGCTAGCTTGGCCGCCTTTCGCGTGCTCCGTATTATTCTGGCCGCACCTGTACATATCTTTGCACCGGTGCGCCTGCTCTTCAAAACGTTAAATGCAAGTAGCGGTGTAGTGCACAGTCATCTAACAGTTTATGTGCCGTACTTGCATGATTCATCGGTTGGAATAAAGCGTGAAGGTTGAAAACGCTTGCCGTGATCTATATCATATCGTGATCTATATCAAAGTGTACCCATGGTGGCAGCTTTCTGCCAGTCGCCTGAACGTATAGGCCCGTCTTCTTAACATATTCTTGAGTTAGACGTTTCAAAAGCCTTGGTGAAGAAACGTCTTACTGCGGGCGTCTTAAAGAAGTTTCGAAAAAGTCGTCTTGCCGTCGACGTATATGAGCCGTCTGAATCTAGCGCAAGACATGTGAAGCCATTTCGAGCTCTTTCAGGACGTTTCTAAGACGTTCTGTGTTTCGTGGGCATCGTCATTGTAGTTTGTCGTCAAATATTCCCCTATGCCCCTAACCGATAGGGTCACCCTATTCTAAAAGTTTCTATTGTGGTTTGTCGTCAGATAGCTTCACGAGGGTTCCCCAGACGAGCACGCACGTGTACAGGAAGACTTCAACGCTGGCTCGCCGCTGTCGTCGATCAACACGTGAAGGTAAAACTCTCGTTGCGACGACTTAATTACGAGCTTTGTTGCTTCGTTTCCTGTCGCCGAGCTTTCGGTCGGATTTATGAATGAGTTACCCTCCCTGGAAAGATACGGGTCTCGCTTTCGGAGGCCGATAAAACTAGTATGAACGAGTTCGTAAGACTACAGGCTGAGCCCTGACAGGGAGAGTCAGGTATTGGAAGGTGTTCTGGATGGGAGCTGGACTCGGAATTTAGTTGTAGTGCATGTCTACTCCGTCCTTGGGTTTTCTGCGCTGCTATTTAGACGTGTTCGCAAACAAATATTCTTTCAAACCGCTCTCTTTTCTATGACTGGGCGCATAGATGGCGCGAGCATCGGCATAAAAGGGGAGTCGGCGGGCGCCGCCAAGTTCGCTATCGTGCCGGCAAACTTGGACTAAGGTATGTTCTCACCCAAGCTGTTCCTGCGTGCTTTCCGCTATTGGATTTCGGTAGAGGTGCCTTCTGTATACTTTGGCTACGTGCTACCACGTGACGTGATAATGTGGTGGACCGGGAATCTGCAATTTTTATGAGCTTACGGTTGCCATGTCATTCTTGCCTGCCTACCGAGAAAAACAATGACGTAACCTCTCCAGGATCACATGGTCGCCTTGTGGCCAATGCTCGCTATGAGGATTCGCCCTTGTGGTCTTGTGATACCCATGAGCCTGGACCATTTAGTCTGTAAATGCTCCTGATAAATTCAGTGAAAACTATGCCACCGATTTGTTTCAAACGCTTAGGATGTCGTAATCTTGGTTCCTTAACATGACTGGCACATCTTTTAGAGCGTTTCGAACTTTTGGACGCGTGCTGGGGAATGTCCAATGTGGAGAAAACTATGAAATTTCCCCAGCACAGAGGAAAACTACAGCCCCCTCTTTGCTCAGATATGTGTTCCTGAGCGTAAGAAGTACTTAGAACTATACGCTTTAAAGTCTGTTAAAATGCACGGGGGATCTGCTATTTTTGTTTTCTTTTGGCAGCCTCGGTAAAGTGTGTTCGCTCTAACTCCGCCATTCTGAGGGTTTCCGTAGGGGATGGAAATTATACGAGCTTGACCTGGACAGCACAAGTGTATAGCGGAGAAAGAGGTTCTTACGGTGCTAAACCATTTATGATTTCTGTGAGCCTGCGATCCCGTTCTCCAATATTTTGGCTAAATTTCCCATTGCCGGTCTTGCCGGTCTTGGGAGACTATGGGCCACGTGCGGTTTTCATGTAGCCTGCGTGGGCCTCATACAAAGCCAAGTAGCACTCATAACTGAAGAGTCTATGGGGCTGTTACTCCTTCAGAGCGGGTGCCAATAGGGGATGGAAGGAGGTCTGGGAGTTGTCCCGCGTTGTCTGCCGCTCCATCTGTTATTAAGGCGAAAGCCTTTAATAGCTCATACTGTCGTCCGTCCGTTAACAAAGCGTGCCACGCGCGTTTAACTCTGGAACTAAAAAAAGAATAGAAGAAAACCAACGGTTGCTTCAGATAGGGGAGGAAAAAATGAACCTAGAAGCCAGGTTTGATGACTGTAGGTTAATTAGTTAATTAATCATAGGCAAAAATATCGAAATTGCGTCGAAATAGCGCGGACGTCGATATAGCCACGAGAACGGTGTGACGTCATGTCCACCGGAAGTCGGCACGGCATAGTGAAAATTGTCACAGAATGGTCGGAAAAACGTCGGATTTGTGTCAAACTAGGTGTACAAACGTGTAATTAAGCGTAATTAACACTTAAGATCCTCGAAAGATGTGTAATTTGGGTATCAATATAGCCACGGAACGATGTGACGTCACATCCACCGGAAGTCGTCACGACATGGTGTCCTCGGCTTTCGCCTCTCAACATTTTAGTTGCCAAAGGGTCCTCGAAATTTTTGCTGAAGTGTCGCGTTTGCCGGATAAGGACACGGTCCAGTCGCGTGTACCAATGTATAAGCCGGTAAGCGCAGTGATAGCTGAGCCTACGGAGTGACGTACAATCTTTGCCAAAAGTAACCAGGCTGCATGCTTTGTTCCTCATTCGTATAGCTAGTGGAGCAATTTTGTCATCCCCCCTCCCCCCTCCCCACCCCCAACCTCTAAATCTCTGTAAGGTTCGGAGAACCCTTGCCCTCAACTTTTGACCTTCAGGAAAGCCGTAAGGGTACCACTGTAAGGGTGAGAAACAAACCCGTTATAAAAAAACAACAACAAAAATCAAAACAAACACTGTGAAAGGCAGAGTTCTTTCGTCCAATCAAGGCCAAGGAAGACAACAATAGTCCCTCAAACATTTTAGCAGTGTTGAGGCTATTTTTCGAACAAATACTGCAGTAATTGCAAAGGTAGTTCTTGATGCTGCTTTGAAAGTACTGCGAGCGTTTCATTTACTGGTTAAATTAGCAGAGAAAGTTCGCACGAGCGCAGCGCTGCGAAGGTCTCATGCGTAGCCGTGCGCCTCTATCCGTAAACAACGGCGTCCGCCGAGCCAGCCGAGCCTGCCGCGCGCAGCAGCTGGGCACTGGTGCTCCTTCCTTCCAAGAGATGGAGCCACCAGTCGCGATGGTGAGGGACGCGTTTTTCAGCGCACTCCGTTGTGACTGGCTGAGATCGCCGTAGCCGTTACAGCGCTGCAAACGACTTGTGAGATGGAGCGTAGTTGCTTTTGGCAATGACGGGACATGGCCGTACATTGTGCGTCGTGTCGCGGTGAGCCATCGTCGCTTGCACTTTGTACCGCAATCGTATGCTCGCCTTTTTTTGTGTCACCGGTGACGGCAGCAGGGAGAAGATTACACATTCGTGGCCGTTTCACAACCCACCGCACGGTCGCTACCATTAGGCTCCGCCCACACTGATTACCGACAGTCGCTTCTGCCCTCCGGGTGCGCGAGGTCTCTCATGAATGGGACCATTTATTCTCTTCTGTTTTTTCTTGCATCGCCGGGACTGAAAAGTTAATTAGGAAAACTGTTTTTTTTTTACTTTTCTGTGAAATACAGCAATCATAATAAAGGCTCTCAGGTCGGCGGTAAAGGCGCCTGAATAAAGCTGCAGGCTTAATCTGCGCTCAGAAGTCCCAGTGTTGCTTGAATCTAAGCTGTCTTTTGAAAGGCAGTGTTAGGGGTGGCCGTTGACAGCGCACCACAGAAGGTAATAATATACCTTCCAGGACCATTTGCATGTCTCGTTAGGCTGTATAGCGCGCCTCCTGAACAGTTGCAGCGCCTAGAATAGGCTCCGTCAAGCCCATAAAGTGCTACCATGTAGACGGCAACATTGAAACCGCGGCGCAATTTTCCAGTGAACTCTGAGTGGACACCATTCAGCACTGATGCTGTTTCCAAGAATGTCCGCATGGTGACACCATTGGCATTGCTCGCACGACTACAGTGGGTTCAGACGGCGTCACTCAGAGAAAATGTACACCGTCAAAAGTTCCCAGGCCACATTGTTCGCTTTTCATCGGTATATCCTGGCACTTAAGATTTCGATAGAGCTATCGAGGTTCTCAGATGGTAGAACAATCCTTCTTATATTCTCCACAGATATTTTGAGCTTCGAGGGTATCTCAACAGCCCGACTATGCTGCTCAAAAGCAAACCCTGTGGCCTTGGAACTTTTGACGGACCCTGTACATACTTTCGGCATAACCGCTCGGCTGTTCGGGCTCATATTTCCCACAGAGGTGGAATCTGGCGGCCAGTTTTGCTTTATATACCTCGTGTGGGTCGGGAACATGCCAGATTCGGTCCGAGTTGATCTGCATAGATAAACTCTTAGTCCTTTATGGAGTGGACTAACTGTTCATCCCTTTGAAGTTAGTCCCCAAAAGGACGAATACCAGTGGCAGGTCAGTTATTCCCCAAAAGGACTAACCTCCCTACCCATTTTCATCCGTTTTTTCTTAGAGCGTAAATCCCAATTGTTTGCGGCGACGACGAACAGAAAGCAATATTGCTGGTGGCGCCATCCCACGCGAAAAGCGCTCTACAGTCATGCTACCGTGTGCGCACGAGGAGTGCAGGGGGCGCGGTCGCCCCCCCCCCCCCCCCCTCCCCTCCTCTCTTCCCCTAATCATCAAAGGGGTGCCAAGTCTGCCCCATACCTTCACTCTCTCGGGCCTATTCCGCCGCCGCGGTGGCTCAGTGGTTATGGCGCTCGGCTGCTGACCGGAAAGACGCGGGTTCGATCGCGGCCGAGGGGGTAGAATTTCGATGGAGGCGATATTCTAGAGGCCCGTGTACTTACTGTGCGATGTCACTGCACGTTAAAGTACCCCAGGTGGTCGAAATTTCCGGAGCCCTCCACTACGGCGTCCCTCATAGCCTGAGTCACTTTGGGACGTTAAACCCCCATAAACCATGGAACCAAACCTGTTCCATCGTTATTTATAGTGCAGTGTTGTGGGCATGTGGGTTTTTTGACGATACTGGCGGCCGAAAACCCATGATGTTGCGTTCTAAAAACTGTTTACTTGCCAGTTCACTGAGGCAATCTTTTCAGGTTCTTTTCTGCAGTTAATAAAAGACAGATGCGTATATATTCTGCGGTTTAGAGTGTTTGTAAATTCCTTCTGAAGCGCGTTGTTACATTGATGCCTCAGCAGCGCAGGGTGTGTCGTCCTCCGCCGATGTTACACATGAAAGTGAAAACTACTGCGCAATGATATTTTGTAATTACATCACATTGAAATAAATGTTTTATGATCATTCCCCATCTTTGCACTCCGTTTTGACCATAGGGGCTTAGGTGAGAGGAGGTTGGGGGTGGGGCGGCTGCGTTGAAACTTCGCTCCTCATCATGGAGAACCTAGAGTGTAGGTTGCTGAGAAGCACAGAATGGAGGGGCGGTTGCGTACAACGTTCTTTTTTTTTTTTGTGCCAGATATGGATAAAGTAGTCGATGAAGCACGTTCAAGCCAAAAGTGCAAACTTACTTCACAGCCGCGAAAGTAGAGGGCTCGTTCCATTGGTGAGCGCGGGATGGCGCTACCGGCAACACTGCTCCGAAAGATCGCCGTTTTGTTTGGTCGTCGCCGCAGGCGATGCGAATTTGCGATTAATTCTGAGAGAATCGGGATGCACCCCACCCAAACTTAATAAGAAACAAAACCGAGCGCCGAGTGCGAAACAGTCGGTGGAGCGATTCAACTTGCAGCTGTTTTGAATCAAAACCCTGTCAGTCTTTGAACTTACTCCCCCTCGGCTGTATACTTGTCGTACGCTGCGAAGTTTTGGAAGTCGTCTAGGCTTGTCGGAGGCGCCTACAATTGGAATCGAATGCTGGTCCCAGGAAACGGCCCGCGTTTCTGGGCTCTGCTTGCCGCGCAAGACGCGGACAATGGACGTGTCAAACCTCTCGCCTACCCTGACAACACTCGGTTGCTGTACGACGAAAGCGGCAGCCGACCAGTTAAATCCGCATCCACACAGCCTTCTCTCGGTTCCACACATCTCGCCCTGCCTTCTTTCTTTCCACCTTCTTCTTTCTCTTCTTAAGGGCCAGGGGCGACTGGGTTGGTTGTTGCGGCACTATTCTGTGAGTGCAATCACATCACGCGAGAACGGGGACACACGTACGCGAGACACTTCACGGAGGAGGCGGCGGATTGCTGGGGGTGGCGAATAAAAGTAGGAAGAAACGGAGGGGACGTAATACGTGTCTCCTGCCATGCGCAGAGGGCGCTGTCGAAAGCACGAGACACCTAACAGAAACCAAGCAACAGCAGTAATAACAACCGCAACTACTGGGAGCACGACAACCGAAGCAACTAACAAGCAAAGCGACAGGAGGGCGGCGAGCGGCCAAAGCTAGGCGTCTTTCCAGTGACGCGTCCCTGCGCAGCGGTCCGTGGTTGTGCCGCTCCCGCCTTTTTCTTGCTGCGTCGGAATGCGGAGACCTCGCCTGCATGCGACTCCATCCGAGACGAACGCGTTCCTCAGTGTTACGACAAGGTTGTGCGGAGAGTTAACTCGAAGATGCGCGTTTAGCGTGGCTGTCGCTTTTCCGGGCGCGCATTATACGCGCTCGGTTGTGTCGTTGCTTCGTATAGTGCCCTGGGCGCCGTACGCACCTTTCTACGACCCTGCTTTTTCACGTACCTGTGCGGCGTGGCCACGGAGAACGGTGCTGAGAGCCGAAACGTCGTCCCCGTTCACCGGTAGACGCTGGAGGTTGTGCCGGGACATTCGCAGCGTGCTGCCAGGGTTGCCTGCCGGCGGAGGAGGTCGGGAGAGGTCGCCGGCAGGTCACGTGCCTCGAGATATGTAGGCGATTGTAGCGAACATGGCCTGGATGTCTGGAGCACGGGTGGCGACGGGGTCTGGTGCTGTGCTTTGACGTGTCTCTAGTTGCACTTGTGTCTCTCTGCAGTGGCGTTGACGTTCTTGAAACGGGTCTTTGAGGAAGACTGCAGGAGGTAGTGGAACAACCACTGGAGGACTGTCCAAGCAGTGTCTGGTTCTTCTGTGGTGACATGCTCCTGTACTGGGTGCGGTCTCAGGCTAAGATGGTACCTTAGATCGAAGTCAAGATCGAGGTGTCCACTGGCATGTCTCCAAAGGCGGCTCGCACAAGATTGTCCAAAAGCCGCGGCAACGACGACTGGCGCCTGCTGGGGTCTTCAAGTCTCTAGTGCTTTTATGACGGGGTCTTGTGCTCCGACTCTGATGTTTACCACGGACGTGTGAGTCTACGAAACCTCCCGCGTTGAACTTCTTGACAAGCTGTCTTTCAGAAGACTCCTCATGACGCTGGAGCAGCTCTGTGGTCTGTCGCTGTGATCTTCGGTGATTGTGATGACAACAGTGTTTCCTTGATGTGTGGAGCTCCGGCTAGCTGCGGTTCTGCTGGGCGCGGTGCAACTTTGTAAACTGTTGCGGCCTTCCATGTATAAGTGGGGCTGTGTATAGCTCTGCGACAGTGACCTTTCAAAGCAGCGTTGCTTGCTTCGTGGTTTTTTGTGAAAACTTCGTGACTGTTCTATCGTAGTTCCTCTGGAGGTAGATGCTGTGAGTTTTGGGGCCACGAGGGCCACAGATTTATTTTTTTTAAACTCTTCTCATGACCGTCGAGGCTGAGCATTGCCGTGTGTGTTTCGGGAAGCACGGAACCTGGGCTATTTGTGCCTTGCTGTGGCATTTCGTGCTTAACGAATAGCTCCTTCTCAATGTCTTTTCGTAGATGACTCATGGACTTGACGTCTTGAAAATAGAAAGACATCCGATGCATTTCTGCGGGCGTCTTAGGGAACCTAATGCTGTGATCGGAGCCTATATCTCGCTGTTTCTCTGGGCGACTAGTAAGTCTTGGAGAACATTCATCCACTGACACTTGTTCAGAAAGTTCAAGGTACCTCACTTGGGTGTCCGGTGGATTCTGGAGCTTTTCATGTGATCCCTGTTCCTGGACAGTCTTGCATCAGATTTTCCCTGAGTTGTGAGCCCCATGATGCCCTAACCATTTGGTACCGTTCTGTGTACTCGTTCCACTTCGATAGGTGGCGTTTACTTCCTCCCGTTGCTGTCTTGTGGGCGTGTTCCTGTGACGCAGAAACAGGGAGAAAAACAAAACAAAAAAAGACGTGTGAATTTCAATAGCGCCTTAAAAAAATTGGCTGCCAGTTGCTGCAAAGACCCGTCGCGTGAGACATAGGGTTGCATAACGTGGGTATGAGAATCAGTGTTGCCATTCTTGCAGACAGTATTAGAGTGGGTTCATGGTTTCATGATAGAATAACAGTCTCTCATGCAAGTTTGTCACTGTAGCTGCCTTTCAAAACTCGCTGTTAAAGAACTAATGCAAGGAGCCGGTGGACACGCCATTGCATGGAACTGCCGCTCGAAAGTTCCTTCAAGTTCTATGTTGAGATTATGCGCTGACATGAACCTGTCGCCAGCTCAGAACCAAGGAACGAAGCAGGGACGGCGGCTGGATGAATAGAACTCCTGCATACATCGGGATCGTGTAAACCTGCCCCAGCAACTTTGCTCCGAACCTTTGACTATGAGACCAGCGACCCCGCAAGCTTGGTTCGCTGACATGTTTACGGAAAGTAGTTCGGGACCGGTCGAGCAATATTTGACTCTGCGTATCGACAACAACACGAAGCCTCGGAGATTTAGCGGCTGCACGCCGTTCGTGCATTTGTAGTGCTTGGATTCCGAACTAGGTTCCGCAACGTCTCGATGAGAGTAGCCGAGTCTCGGTATCCTCAGTAAGTGGTACCTGACGCTGACAAGTGCGCGCTTACACATGCAAAGAGGTTGGCTTCACCCGGCCGTGTCAAGGTGAAGAGCCGTTATCTACGGTAGAACTGGATTTCTCGGGTTCGCTCGGGTGACGAGACGAGCATACCTTATAACTTACAAGAGAAAGAAAAAAAAAGAAAAAAGGGGAGGGGGGCTCGGAGAAACGTGCCGTACAAAACCGATTCTTTGGGAAAAAAAATTACAGAGGTGGTAGCACTGCTTGGCAGGCGCTAGAAACTATATATAGAAAGCAAGCTTATAGGGGCGTCTGCAGTCCACCTTGAACGAGAGGGAACGAAAGGCAGAAGAAAGCAAACAAAAAAAGAAAGAAAAAGCCGTCTCCAACGCCTGCTTTCAAGGGCACACCGCCGGTTCAGTCGTAATCGACGCTGGTATACGCTGTCTCCGAGGCTGGTGGTAGCGTTTGTGTTGTCCCCCAACAACGTCTGTAGCTCACTCTGCGGAAATTATTTTCGTTTTTTTTTTTTGCTACCGTGCCGCACTCATTTTTTTTTTTTTTTCTCTTTTCGTGTCATTTTCCCTCTGCACAGTCGCGCTCGAGCTAGTTCGCAGAAACGAACGTCTCTGGCAGCAGCGCACGCGACGGACTCCAGCATTCGGCGTAGCAGACGACACTATAGGAAGTCCGGCGGCTATACAACCACTACGCGAGCCAACTGTACAAGTGTACAAGAGTGTCTCTCCTCTGCGGTTAACGAACGGTTCTTACGCAAGACTCCTCGACAACTGCCACCGTCTCCGCGTCGGCAACGGGTGCGACGTGTTGCCAAAGTGAAGAAATTTTGCCGGCGCTTCCAAGTCTGGCGTGGAGGCTTCTTCCGTAGCTGCTACCGCTAAGGCCGCTGGCACGGTATCGTCTGCGACTCCGCCTCTTGATTGGGTGTGGTGGTTACGCCTGTGTGTGTGTGTACGTGCGTGCGTAATTGTGTGTTCGTTGCTAATGTGACTGCTTCCGAGCGGCTGTCCTGTCCACACCATTAATTATGCGTCTGCGGCACCGATAAAGAAGATAAAACGCCAAGAAAGGAATTCCGTTCTGACTGCGCTAACGTATTCAGTGTTTCCGCTTTCAAGGAGCCGCGTCGCTTCAGTTTCGTTCGTGTCGCCTTTGCTTATGTTCGCTGTTGTCGTCGTGCGGGAAATCTCATTGGACGACATCTTGGATAATACCTAGTTGCGTCTGGTTCTGCTAGCATTGCCAACTAGCTCACCGACCAGCCTGGTGCGTCAACAACTTGGTTTGTGTGGTTTATTCTTAGTGAACGTCTTTTTTTCTTTTGCATATTGAGAAACGTGAATTATCATTTTCGCTGTCAAGCGTCTGCCATCGAGTGTCCTGTTCGAAAAGCCCGTCAACACTCTGACGATAGGGAATCCCATCCAAGACCTTCTTCACCGTGTAATTTTGTTTGCGGACCAATTAGGTCACGTGCGCTGGTGACAGGTGAGATTGGCGAGATCCTTTTTTGCGTATAGTGTTCCGTCGGTTTTGCCGGGCGCCGTTTCTGAGGACTTGTTTTCGAAGGTGTGTTCACGGCTCTTCGAACGTAACGCCGGACTGGTTAGCGCTCGTAAACATGGACGGCTTTCGTCGGCCTTTAGGAATTGCGCTATCAATCGAATGAGCTCCAGTTGACACATTTGAAATAGAGGCACATCTTTCTTTTATTTATTGAAACATCCTCTGGACTGTCAGTCATCGACGATTTTTCGCTGGACCGAAAAGGGGACCTACGATTCCCTCTCGGAAAATCGTATCTGCTGTTGGCGAGGAACTCATCGCTTTTGGTTACTTTTTCTCGTAATCTTGGCAACCTTAGATCCTTTCTCGCATGTCGTGACGCAAAGACTCCGGTGAAGCAATCACAAGTGCGTGAGAACCGTCGCAAGTTGAGGAAAAGTGGCACGTTGCATGCATTCACCCATTATATGCATAGTGTGTCTCGGCGAATCGTTTCCGCCAAGACCCTTGATCATCTCCCTTGAGTCATCCAGCTCCCATTCGTTTATTTCGTGGCAGAATGACTATGGAAAAAAGGGTCTGACTCAGAAGTTTACTCAGAGTCTCCAAATTGTCCCCGCCGAACCCACGAATTCGGAACTCGCGAACGTTTTCTGCAAAGCGAAGATCCACGGTCGATTTCGTAACTCCGTTTTCACTCGTTCTAAGAATAATAAGCTGCATAGGAACGACTTCTGTCTATTATACGAGGCACCCGTTCGATTACCATCCGGTACCAAGCATAGCTGTAATCGCTGAGAACCCTACGAAGCCTTACCGCTCTCTATAATACAGCAGCAGGAACGGTAGTAGTGCGTTAGTTCTATTACGTCGTCTCCGCGTGTGTGTGTACGGAGTGTTCCGTCTTCCGTGTTTCCCCGGTTTGGACCAAACACGAGAGGGAGGGGCAGTGGCTCGATTGAGTGATCATCCATCTATCTGCGGGGGCGGAGAGCTCCACGCTGGGCTGGCCTGCGCAATCGTGCAATTTGCCGCCAGGGCTCCGCGTGACTGACTGACGTGCATAGATATATAATACACCGGGACCGCAGCAGAGGGGGAAAATGGGAGAGAGATAGGCGTCGGGTGCACGTAATTGCCCCTCCAGAGTCGACCTTGCGCATCCGCCGGGAACACTAGAATTCCTCACTCTCTTCAGTCTGTAGTGAGAAGGAAAGAAAGGCTGCTTGTGTCTCTCCATTTGTCGTCTTGTGCGCCCTTCCCTTTCCTTATTTCGCATCGGCTACCTTTGTCGGCTACGAAACTGCGGTCCTTCTGGTCGCCAGCACCACGTAGCAGACGACAACGTGTCCACTCTATCGTCTGCTTCGTCCTGAAAATCTTCGTTTTCTTTTTTTCTGCGCAGTTTTGAAGCAACGCTCCTTTTCGTAACGAGGTCTTTTTTTTTTACGTTGTTTCGGTTTTCCGTCTACGTACCTCCCTGGACAGGCGCCGACCTGTCTGGCTGTGTGTGTGTGTGCGAAACTGTGGTGGCAGGCTGGCTCTCTACGCAGTATTGCAGCAGACGACGGCGCCCTGACCACACGTTCGTCTGCTTCGCCCGCCTGCGAAGTTTCTTTTTGTTCCCTTGTTTTCAGCAAGACGTGTAGCTCCTTCGCTGTGAGTGTTTTTTGATTGTAGAGTCTCTTCTGAGTAGGCGTGTGAAATCAGTCTGCGCTCATTTCGGTTGGCTGCGCAAGAGTTCTGCGACAGAGCTCTACAACACGGGCGCAGAATTGCGTGTTTTGCTTCATTCTTCTGTCGCTCTCCTGTTAAGGAGTGCTATCTGTAATGATTACAGGTCCTGTGTCAATCCTGTATACTGAGTGACCAGTTGTCTGACATTGCAGAAGGGTGATCTGAGCTCCAGTCTTTTCCGACGGATTCACTTAGAAGCATTTCATAGTGAAGCACTTCTGTCGTCTGTTCTTTTTATATTTTCTGGTAGCCTTCAATTGAAGCCTCAATTTTCGGATTCTGGAGCCCAGAATTAGCCGCCGAAGAGGAACACCTTTGCAGTTACTCGACGGGCGCGCATTTTTCCACGGACAATCGCGCAGTGCAGACTTGTTGGCATACTTGTCTTGGCTTGGAATTTCGACTTGGCTTTTGTTGCAACAGCCTGTGGACGTTCTTCGACCGCGTCTTTTCATGCTCTTACACCCGTAGTGGCTTCACTGCACAGCGCTGCCTTGCTGGGTTGCTACTTTCTGTAGCGGTACAAAGGAACGCTTCGAAAGTTATCCACAAGAAGTTGAGCCGTTAGAGAAGCACCGTTGAAAACCTGCGCTGCTTTCCATGAAGCGACGCTTTTGAGGTAGTGAACGCGTTTAGCTTTCGCTGGTCCATTGTTTCCAGTGAAGATGTTTTGCTGCCGCCTACGGCAACAGCATTGAAATCTTCGTTGCCAATTAGACGACCTTCTATTGAGTCTCCATCGCCTTGAACAGACTCCGTGTTCAGGGTTTATTGGATGTCCAGGAGTACTTTATCTTGTTTTCTCTTCAAGGGACATTGCGATATCGGTGTCAACATTGATCACACTACTTTAGTCGAGGCGATTTCAGGCTTTGTTACCAGGTCGACTACGGTACCGAGGTATCAGCCGTTCGCCAGGTACTAAACTAAAGACACTTTTTGTTTTACTGCTAAAGAACCCACCTGTTCGTCTGACGCGCACACATTGCGACGACGTTGCGACGAGCGCAAAGTTCTCGGAAAAATACGCCGGTTGTCGTCCATCGTCGTCGCCACGGCTGTATATTTCCTCGTGTTATCCTACAGCCCGAGAGCGACACTGTCTCGTCGTTTTGTCGCCGCGTCATTAGGGTCACAGATTGTCGCGGTTAATTGCCGCCCGCGGGACACGTGCGTTGAAAGGATTACAGGGTTGTCGCACGGAGGAAGGTGAGAGAGAGAAACAGGAAAGCTCCCTGGTATTCTCTCTCCCTCTCTCGACCGCTTAGCTCGGAGTGGGAGGGAACGGAACGCCCAGAAAGTCCACACGCAGCGCGACTACTGATAACAACCGTGTTGTTGCAGTTGTCAGCCGTTTGTACACGTTTTTCTTACTTTACCTGTACACCGTGCCGCGGCTTGGGACAAAAAAAAAAAAAGAGCGGTGCAGTTTGTACCTGCCATTCGCGCGCGTAGCCATTGTGCACAGGGAGAGATAACCTGCCGGCTCGTTTACACGTTCCGTTTCTCGTTTGTGGATTGTTTAGGTTTTTTTTTTTTTTAGCGTCAGTTGCGTAGCGTCCTTGATGATATATATCGGAATTACGTAACTCCAAACAAAGTGGGCGTCTGTGAAGTGAAGGTTTAGTCCTCGATTGCCGTCACTTCTTTATTTATTTATCGCCAGGAGCAGCTGCTTGCAAACATTCCGTTATTCCCCGCGTACCGCTTAGCGCGCGTCTGGTTTCGGTTTATACCCGGAAAGGCTGGATGGATACCTGATAATCAGAAGCAGCCAGGGTGGCGAATTCCAAGACACGTTCTGCCCGTGTCCAGTGACGTAGGGCTTTATCTTTCTTGCTTTTCTAAAGACTATTTTATCGCTTCAGTGCCCCGGACATAGCGTTATACAGCTGGGCAAGCCGCAGCCTTGAAGCCAGAGCCGCGAGCTATTTGCGCAACTTTCTAGCTCTTCTGCGAAGCCGAGTGAGAGAGGAGGGGGAGGGGAAAAAAAAGAAGGCATTGTCTTGTTTTGTTGCCTCGTACGGACATCGTCGTGTTCGTCGTCTGGGCGTTCCTCGTTATCGTAGAGGCGGAAAGGGTGAGCGGTGAGAGAGAGAGGGACGGCGTCGTATTCGACGGACGCAATCCTGCGGTCGGTCTTGCAATTTGAATGCGAAAGCGGTTACCGAGAAAAGAAAAAAAAAAAGCAACGGACGAAGCCGGTGGCTGTTGAACGGCGTGCTTAGCTAGGGCGACGGCGACGAGGCGCTCACGTGGTTTTTTGCTTGCCGCAAGGGTCGCGGTAAAGTAGCGGCAGGCAGCAACGGCAGCTACTTCGGCAGGCCGGGCAGCGGGAGGTTCGGCCGCGTTAGACAGCCAGTACTGGAAATCGCTTGGCGAGTGAGTTCTTTATTTATTTGTTTATTTGTTGTTATTTTTAGGCGCTCTCTCTCTTCCTTCACACAACAGCGGCTTGTTGGTGAGGCGCTTCGCACAGCTTGTACGTGCATTCGAGTTGCTGTGGGAGCGTGATTTAACCAACTCGTTTCAAAGCTAACTTTCGTCTCCATAGTTTCAGTTCCCTTTTCCTCTTCTTCGGTTTAGTCAGTCTTGTGCTCTGCTCGCTGCCTCGTGCCGCCAATTAGCAGAACTAAAGAGTAGGCGGAGGAAAAAGGAAGGGAGAAGGAACGTCGGAATTTCCCGGCTTTTCTTTTCTTACTTTGTTGTTTTCACTTTAATAGCGCTCCGTTCCAGGAGGCGATAGACGCGGTCAATTTCGTTCTCGTCTTTGAATCCCTCCTCCTATCTCTCTTGTGGAAGTCGTCGTCGTCGAGTGGGTTCGGTTGTTGTAGCCGTTATATTGCCGCGTCTAGTGAGAGCCAACGATCGACCTTCGAAACCAATTCATTTCGGCCGTTCCTTTCGTCGCACTATTTGGGCGGGGTGTGAGGTGTTTTTGTTTGTTACTTACCCCCCCCCGCTTCCAGGAACACCACCATCGGCTACTTTGGCGCGAGAGAAGTCGGGCAAGTAACCAAACCCCTTCCGGCGGTTGTCTTTCCGGGCGCTTTCTATTTGTTCTTCGTTTTCTTTTTTCTTTCTTTTCTCTCTCGTCGGGAATTGCTCGTAGTCATTTCGCTGTCGACGGGGGCAACACGACAGTTGGTGGGGGCATTTTGACAGTGAGGCTCGTGCAGTGCTTTAGCGGGGGTGCGCAAGCTCCCGTGCTCTTCCGCATACCAGCGTTTTCGCGCGGAATTTGCGCGGGGTTTCCAGCTCATTTCGCGCGCATTTTTTTTTGTGCGCCCGTCCAATCTTCCAGTCGTCGCCCAGGCGCCTGGATTACATAAGGGAAGACCTCCGTTTTGCGGTTCTTCTGCCCCCTGCAACTTTGTGAGTGCTCTCGACTCGCCGTACTTTTCGTTGCCGACTGGACTGGAATTACGGCGAACCTTTCTTTTTCACCTAGTTCTGAAGAGTCCCTGATATCAGCGCGACGTTGAACCAATGAAGCAATCCTGTTCAGGGGGTATTGATTGTTTGGCAGCTTATTTTCCCGAAGGTTCTCTCGGTCGACACTGCATCGAGCTTCCGGAAGGAGTCCGCCGTGACTGAGAGCATTTGACGCTTCCTTGTCGTTTGAGTACGGTTATTTAGTTGGTGGGTAGGTATATATAGTAGGAGCAAGTATTTTGGCAAGCTTCCCTAGCCTCTTTTTTTTTTTTTCCGCTCTCGAACGGCGGATTTTTTTCGAAGGTCGCCTCGCTCTATCCTGGACCTCCTTCTCTGGCCGCAGAGTCTACGATACCAGGATTCTCAAGAGAGTTCTGTCAACGAAACGACGTTCCTTGTGATAGTTCGACGACAACGGTGTGAATTTTTTTGACCGGTGTACCGGGCGATGCGTGTGCTTGTGTGCATGGTCAGTCGATGACCTCGGCAGTGTGCCACCAGTGCTGCCCGTGATCGCCGTTGGGATTGCACCGGGACAGCACCAGGACCACCATGCCCATGCTGCAGGTGAAGCGAGTGCTGGCTGACATGCCGTACAGTCAGGTGTCGTGCGTCAACTGGAAGAGGAACTGGCAGGTGACGGTTGCGCCCGACGTCATACTGAAGGCCCCGGGCGCCCCGGACGTGGTTCCCAAGCAGCCCGTCGGCATCCTGGTCAACAGGGACAACAAAACGAAGCCACGCAATGGCCTCTGCGCCCAGTGCCTGAGCGTAAGTGTTGATCAGGACGTGCGCAGATAGATGAACCGGCGAACAAACGGTATGTGACGGCTCATCGTAGGTGTTGCAAGCTTCTTGCTTTTTTTTTTTACCCCCCTCAAGGATTTGGTTGATCTTGTTGTCGTGTTATCAAGCTTTACAAGCTTTACCAAGCTAGCTAGTATGGGCTTGGAGTAGTGTCCGTTCACAGTTGTATAATGTCCGTTCACCGTTGTAACTTGCGACTTGTTTGATGGACTTCTTTTTTATTCGTTGATCGAGACAGCCGGGACAACCATTTCGGCGTTTAGTGCTCCTAAGTGTGGCGACAAGCTGCTGGTCTTCGAGAAATACCATAGCAGTGGAAGGATCTAGAGTCGTCCGTTCACGTAGTGGTTCATTGTATGGGCGGGGTGGATCATCGTTTCTACTGCATATAGTACTGTATTTCTCGCCATAAACGAAAACGACATGTTGTAAGTCATCTTCTCTGGAATTTGCATACTGGTTGTTTTATTGAATTTGGGGATCGTGTTAGAAGCCATGCGAGCAACTGCTTTTAGAATGACGCCTCGTACGGAGTTCGTGTGCTCCTCACACGTTACTGGACGGCCGTTTTTGACGCGGGACATGGTGATATATCTGCAGAGATGCCTTTGCTAGTGTTCGAATTCATCGACAGCCAGCGCAATAACGATAGCTGTTTGCATTTGAAGAATCTGTTTGCGAACCGAACCTCTGATTGCAATACGTGCTGAACGTAGTCTTCTTTTTATGATTCGAGGGGAATTGTGGTCATTTCCTGACATGTTCGTAAAACGCGTCGCCTCCTTTGTTTGTAAATTGTTGTTTCGAAGTTGCAATGCGGGTCATATTCGGCAAACTGATATATATTGAACTTGTTATGTCTTGAACTGTGCGATTCGGAACATTTCAGTTGGCGCAGTAGTACAACTCTGTGACGTGCTCCTGCCTCGTCAAAATGGCAAGAAGATCAAATTAAGGACAATTAAATGAAGGAAGTTAATTGAAAACGGACGTGAAGAGTGCGCTGGGTAATTGGTGACCTTCGAACGATGTTCAATGAAGAACCCGTAAAGCGAATTAACTGAAGGGTGCTGTGCCACATGTGGAACACCACTTAATATCTACAGCATCCGTAAAAGAGGATGAACGTCTAACAAAGCATGGCATAGCCCGACCGCTGTTTCTTTTGTTCTCCTGCGAGTCTTTGGAGCTCACTAAAACTGGCCGCTGTCTGCTTGCTTTCCGAGCACATTGTGATGACAGCGATCACTCGTTTCTTTGCCAGTATGCGAAATGAGTGCAAGTTTTGTGCAAAGCAGCACGTCATTACGAGTTGTATTAATACGCGTATCACACCGCCACGTGTACATTTTGCTTCTCGAAATCTCGACGAGTCGCAGGACAAAAATGTGGCAAGAGGTAAAACGAGGTCCGGGAGGTGCCAGTCACGGCACTTCAGATCTGTCGCTACGAAATCTGTTTGTGTTCGCTTTGGTTGTGTGGCGAACTACTTTTTGCGTGCGGACTTAGCCTGCGCGAACAGGCGCGCGCTAGTTCTGGCAGCGTTGCCTGCTGTGTATGAAACGGAGTATAGTTCTTTGGGGGGCATATTTTGCGCGTAGGCCTGCTGTTGTCTGAGTCATTTTCTCCTTAGCTATTTTTTCATTTTTTTTTTTGCTGAGTTATTATTCGTCAGGCGTCTCCTTCCTCTCCCCTACAAGTGGAGAAGGGAGAGGGGGATTGGGGCAGTTGACAAGTGGAAGGTGGAGAGAGTCGAATCCCCCTGGGCACCACCTAGCAGGTGGAGGCTTAACACAGACGCCGACTCCGTCGAACAGTTTTCGCCTTCATTGCCTTCCTAATGCTATTTCTAAATAAAATCTACCTGCTTCAGACCTTCTTACACATTGTAACTTGCATCCAAAACTTAATTTGTTTTTCTTAAGCGGGCGCAGAAATATGGCCGAAACAAGCCGAGTCCTGCGTTAGGCTACCATACACCCGATAATACTCTTGGTTTCAACGGCAGTGATACTCTTGAGCAAAGCGCGAATCGGACCGTGCAAATTTATATTTATATTTATATTCCTAACAACTGTACCAAGTAGCTTACCTTCTGTGAACTTCCATTTGTGTTCCTTTTCTTTCTTTTTTTTTCTTTTTTTCTCTTTTTTTTCTGAGAGCTGTGTACAATTAGAACAATTTTCTCTTGCTGTATGCCATGCTGCCATGTAGAAAAGGGCCGTGGGCCTAGTCAAGCCCATAAAGAGGCTTTTTGTCCACGACCCTCAGCATTTTTGCGGTGCTGAAATAAAGATTTGATTTGATTTGATTTGATTTGAAATTCGTTTCTCTATTGAGATGCGGTCGCGATATCTGTAAATATGAAGCATACGGAAACTCCCGTGTGCTCAAATTTCCGTGCACGCTAAAGATCACCCGGCATTGGTGGAAATCAATCGCGCACGTTCCTCTCTGGTGTGCCTCAAATCAAGGGGCTTAACTTAATCGCGCAAAATCTCCATTAACCGTAATCCTCAGTCTACCTGGCAGCTGACATCAACGATATGCTCAGTTCTCGCTGCCCGAGTTATCAATAATATGGGACGCGATCCACTACCAGTGGCGCGTCTTAGCCGGTGGACATGCATTAAAGGGCCAAACAAAAATAATGAAAAAAAAAAATTGTCCTGGCCGCTCCGCTGGTTGGTAGATAGTGAACGTGTCTCGGCCGCAGTCGTGAGTCGGTCAGCTGCAGGGCTTTCGTTTTCACGTGAGCGTAGAGGCTCCTGGCCAAGCGCCTTGCAGCAACCGCGATGGCGTGCATTGCGCATGTCGGCCGTGTCTTTCGTGCAGTCCTGATGCGTGTGCTAGCCGTGTCGAGCAGAGCGCGTGCCCACCGCAGAAACGGATCGCTGGTCCCGGCTCCCCCTCCCCCCTCCTTCCCGGCAAGAAAAGCCGCTGACGGACAAAGCAGAGACACGCGGGCTGTCACGCCTGCTGGCCTCGTTGTCCCTTTCGTCACTAGAAGACGCCAGCTGGGGTGTCGCCTCTGCAGACGTGGCTCAACTGTGTCCCGTTCGTGTGCGTTGATCTCCACTTGACGAGCGTCGACTTGGTCGTAACTGTGGGAAGAGTCGTTTGTCCACGCAGGATTCACCAAGCGCGGTTCGTCGCTAAGGAATCGTGGGGTCTTGCGTTAGTTTAGTGTTGCTGATGTCTTGTCAAGCCTGCTGAGGAAACCTTGATTCCCAATGAAGGACCTCGTATCACCCTTGTGGAACGATTCCCAATGACCTCATACCACTCTTGTGGAAGATGGTTCGTTTTCTTAGCAGTGAACGTTATTGACCGCGACGGTTGATTGCGTAGGTTTCGCCCCCGAAACTTGGACCTTCGGATTTCGTGAATCATTTGTGGAGGCTGTGTATTGCACCAGGACGTTCAGCCCGGCGGGACTTCGGAGCCGCTTCTAACGTCCGTGACGTTCTGTCCGTGGATTGATAAGGAAACCTGTCTAGCCGTGTGCCCTATACAGTTCCATCTGGAAGAAGAGTCCAGGAGCTACAACGATGTTCGTTCAGCTCAAACTGCCGTGCCTGAAAGAGACCGTTGCAGTGCGGTAGGATGCCGCGCTTTCTTCTTGGCTTAAATTTGTCCGTGCTCCGTTCCGCAATGGCTGGAAACGTGTGTCTGCCGTGCGCGATGCGATGTGACTCCCGTGCTCTTTCTGCGGGCTGCACCGTCGTTGGTGGCCTAGCGGAACAGATCTGACCGGGTCGGCATGTCCCTGTTCCTGCGGCAGCGTTGGTTCCGGACGGACTTGATGCCCGTCAATGCCCCCTCTGGCTGGGCTCAAGAACGCAGCGTTGGCGGCGATGTCGTGGTCGTTGCCCGCTCAGTCGGTGGCGTCGCCGCCAACGTCGTGCCGTCAAGACTGCAGGCTCGTATCTCCGTAAGTTGAGAGCCAACTCTGGCAGCCCGTGGTATGGTGCGAAGAACTGCGCATTCAAGCGGCTTATGTAAATTTCTATGCTACACTATACGCGATGGTAGGTAGTGGTTTGCAGTGGCGCATGTTCACCTGTCTCGTTTAATGTTCCGCGCGTGTTTGGACTTGTCTGTGAAGCGACCCAGTTTCAGTTATGGTGCAGGTCTTCCTGAGACTCTTTGAAGTTCCCGTCAGAGGGCGCCAAGGTTTGGTGCAGCCGCAAACAAGTGATGAAATTCTCACAGGCGGTTCAGTAATATACGATCGCCCTTTTCGTCTCCCTTGCCGAGCTCTTTTCTTGTTTTACCAATAATACCGCGCAACATCGTCTGTCGCTTTTCGCTCTTTGAACCTTTGGCGTCTGCTGTAGCCTCGTTGGTTAAGTCTTGCTTAGTTCTCGCCGGCAACATTTAAGGCCAGATTTCTCGGACTTTCCTGACGATGACATGCTTGATAGAGATGCATGGTGGTTCGCGGTTCGTTGTCAAAGGCGCGGAGCTGTCGGTGCTGTGACGCATAACCAGAGCTTGTCCACATCTACCAGTCGTTTGCTTTTCTGAGACTGGCGTTAAACCGCGAAACCGCCTAGATTCAGTCACGTGTACATCGATGAGAACAGCGGGGAAGTACTGCACGGTTACGTCATGGATCGGGGAAAATCTGTAGAAACACATCGGAAGCGGCAACTGCGGCGGGCAGTTGCGAGCGATGCGTGAAATTTGAAGCGTCCCTGACCCTATATACGAACGCTCGCGCCAGTCCGGAGTTATCTTCGGTTGCGGGAGCGTTGCTATCTCTCAGAGCCTTTGTCGAAACAGTGACGACGGCGAAGGTTCCGGAAAATCCGGCCGGTATAATTCACGCCCGGCTGCTCAGCCGCCGACATCTCGTAACAGTATAGATCCTCCCTTCGTAACATAAGGCCCTGCTGCTGCGTAACGTAGGACATGTGTTACGTAACGCAGCTGGGAACCATGTTACGTACGTTGCTGCGTAACATGGCGTTCTGCGTAAGAGCACACCGTTGCGGTTACTTGCGCAAGTCTGTGTTCCGATTTTTCATTTTCGCTGCGCTATGCGCCCCTTCTTTACTAAAGTTGTTACAAGTAGTGTCACTCGTGTACTGTCACCTACTGATAATTTATGTTAGTTTGCCGGGTGGCTACTTGATGGTTGGGAGCTGTCGGAAAGCCGAATGCTGTTTGACAAAGCTCTTAATGGGCTTTTTGCTTGACGGGACGGTGTGTGTGACGGCACGATCTACTCGTACCTTGAGCTCAGGCAAATCTCACTGCTGGCTGATGGTTGCGAGTGGGGATGCAAAATTTCAAGAAATTTCTTTTCGTTTTTTTTTTCACAAATATATCAGTCTTGATTAAGCGTATTTAAATATATTAAGCGCGTTTATTTTGTAACTGACAAATAAGTAAATAATTATATTTTTGCCCCAAAACAAATGTTGCGAAGCCTTTTTAAGAAAAGATGCTTACATATTGCGTGCGGTACAATCGATGCAAAAGCATTGCACCAGTATGACTCGTAACTGCTGGGTAGAGAAATGGTGCTCCTTTTCCCACTTTGAGCCCCGCCGCGGTGGCTCAGTGGTTACGGCGCTCGGCTGCTGACCCGAAAGACGCGGGTTCGATTCCGGCCGCAGCGGCTGAATTTCTCGAAGGCGAAATTCTAGAGGCCCGTGTGCTGTGCGATGTCAGTGCACGTTAAAGAACCCCAGGTGGTCGAAATTTCCGGAGCCCTTCACTACGGCGTCTCTCATAGCCAGAGTCGCTTTGGGACGTTAAACCCCAAGAAACCAAACCAAACCAAACCAAACCAAACCTTTTCCCACTTTGAGGTTAGAGTGCAGGTTCGCAACTTTTTGCACGCGCACTCTCCCTCGGGCCTGTTGCACAGCTTGCAGTGCACATTACCGAACGTTGGCCAGTTCGTTTCACATGACGCAAACGTTGCGGGAATTCGGAGTAGCCTACAGGCAACTGACATCAGCGGTTGGTTGTGAAAAGACCTTGTCAACATGTTGACGGCTCCAGATGCTTAGCAGGCTCCCAAACAGCTACTTTAGACCAAATGGCAATGGTAGATGCCAATGAGTAATGACTTCCTTATTACAAATCTGCTACACCTTGGGGATTCCCCAAAAAATCTCTGCCTCTCCCGTAACCGAGAGTAGAGTAAGCATGAAATGTTTACGGGCCTAATGTCATCTCGGTGGACACCCGAACCGCACCGTACAGGAAGGGAGGAACGCCACCACCCGTTCAGCGCGATGCCTTGCCATTTGAACGCAAGGTTTTTCGAGGAAAGGAAATGGCGCAGTAATTCTCTGCCATCTCGGTGGACACCCGAACCGCACCGTAAAGGAAGGGAGGAACGCCACCACCCGTTCGGCGCGATGCCTTGCCCTTTGAACGCAGCGCTTCTCCCCCGGATCACGTATGACAACGAAGTGTAACGTGGCATTTATGTGCTTTTTTCACGCCTTATTAGAAATCGGAAATTATAATTCCGTGCATTATCAAACCCACAGCTCCACTGATATCTTGATAAACATTGAGAAGGCACTGGCAGCAGTTATTTTTTGTCTCGTTTGGAGACCAACCGGTGCTTGCATGCCGGTCGCGTAGGAGGGCTTAGAGAGTCTCGTTAAATCTCGTTAAGTCTCGTACGGTGCCCGGATGTTCTCGTTTCACAGCCCGGATGACTGGAATTCAGTGCCCGGATGAGTGGATTTCAGTGCCCGGATGAGTGGATTTCAGTGCCCGGATGAGTGGATTTCAGTGCCCGGATGACGGGAATTCAGTGCCCGGATGAGTGGATTTCAGTGCCCGGATGAGTGGATTTCAGTGCCCGGATGATGGCTCTAGGTCTCGGCGTGACGTCACCACACTGCCGACAACGGGGGCTAAAAGCATTTCGTGCTTAAAAACATTTGACTAACGAACGAGGGTGCGCCATAACTAATCTCCTGAAGGTGAAAAACTCCCGCTTCCCGCAATCGCAGGGACTGGAAGGCGTCTCCCGGGCTCCGCGACACCGCGCGAGAAGAACGTGGCGACGCAAAGAGTAATGAAGAATGCGACCCTGAAACTTCACATAACCGCCGGCCAGACGCACTCCGACGAGCTATACGTGGCCTACAATATCAGTTAGCGCGTGCTTGTACGTGTGCCGGCTGTGAAAAGTGGCTTGAGTGGAAGCGAAGGCCTAGTGGGCGCGATACAGGGGCAGCGTTGAAAGAGGCAGTACTATTGCGCACGCTCGGTGATCAACAAGTGGCACCAATTTGAGAAGCTCGAATACCGGACACGTGATCGACCTCGTCGGCCCAGCCGGTCACTTGACATGCGTCACCTGCCCAATCAGCTGCCTGTATACACTCGACAGATGGGAAGTGGCGAGTGATGAGAGATGGGATGGCGATCTGTAGCACAGTGTGGATTTGTGGCGAAGTGTCGCTGATGCATCACAGCTGGCCGGTTCTGATTTCTCCTGGGAAGACTTTGTTGGTGCGGATGATAATGCGGACATCGCTCAGCCCCGAACTGCAAAAGCCACATTACGTGACGTACGAACGCTTCCTTATATTTCCAGGAATTTGATAAAGGCGGTGGCGAGGGCGGCGGCCCTACCAGCTGTTGCCGATAATTCTTCAGCCGCGATTTGTTATATCGCGTCGAACTCTGAAAGGGGCTCTAATAAAGTTGCGGTGTGCCTGGGATGTTAGAGCACTCGGCTTCACCAATATTGTCCAGCTAGAATTTTTTATACACTTTGTAGAAAGTGAGTTACCTGTAGTCAAAATTTGAATTCCAGCGTCTTCGCGCCTTTTCCTCTCCTCTCGTCACTTTTTTTCGCTCTGGAAGGTCGGCGCTTCTCAGCCGGCCCCACCTCCGGGGGCGGAGCTTCCTGACTTGCCGGGGCTGCGCTGCTTATTGGCCGCGCCCGTGGTAGCTCCCTGACGTCTGAAAGAATCTAATAGCCACCTCTCAACTTGTATACGTAGGTGCGAGCGACGGATGAGGGTGCGAGAGTTTCAAAAAGTCGCCGGGTAGGGCTTGCCAAATTTCACGCATGATTGTGGGTTCACTGCTGCGTGTAGAAGTGTATTATTTGGCTCAGGTGTTCACGACAACACAATGCAGCACGTTTTTTACACGTCCTAAACGCCGCTTTTGCCCGACTTTGTATATTTTTTTTGGATTTTGTATGTCCAGTAACGACGTAGCTCGGATAAACGAACGCAACCTGCGCGACCGTCTGGTTCGTTGTAAGTAGGTTCGACTGTATAGTATATACCCGAAGAGAATCGATATCTGTGAGAACTGTTGATGCAGTGTATTTAGGGGGATTACGGAAAGTGTTGCACTTTCACTGAACACAGTCAGTGACATCCGCCGCTGCGCAGGTATGCAGCCCCCCCCCCCTTCTCTCCCCCCCCCCCTTTCTCCCCCCCCCCCCCCCCCCTCCCCGTGCAGCTTCGTTGTCCTCTACGGTCACGCGACCTGGTTACTCCGGAATCACCGCCTTCGTCGCCGCCCAACTCGGCAATAACTGCTGCGCTGTCAAACTTATCACGTCCCCCAATGCTTTCCTTGGGTCTCAGAGACTGCTGGCTTCTTTAGCAAAGTACTAATCCCTCGGCGTATAGGAGCTCTGCAGTTACCCGGCGTATTTGCATGCCGAAACTACCGCTTTCGCAATTGGCGAGATCGCCTTGGTTATTTGCAGTGGGCTGCTGCCTTTGCAGCCGCGGATATCCTGGTTTTTATCTCCGACGACTATAACTCGCTCTTGGCGGAGCTGCTTTCCAGGCCTCGCCGTCGTTCGCTGCGTAGGCCATAAATCGCGGAGGCGGTGGTATAGGCAAATACATTGGCGCGCTGTTGTGTTCGCTGCAAAATGCACCGCCGGCGAATTCTTCGCCATCGATGGCGAGAGGTCGGAAGGTAGCCGTCGATAAGAGACAGTTGCACGTGCTGCACAGAATTACTGCCCATTCATAAGAACCACATAAGTAATTTGTCAAAAGGAGAAAAATGAGGATTACGCCTTGACTTCGCTGTAGCTGTGCGGGCGTGGATTAGTGAGTGAAAGAATAAATGAATCTTTGAGTGAGCAAGCGAGCTAGCAAGTGAATGAATGAATGCAGAATGAATGAAGTGAATGGGGGAACGAGTGAGGTAGCAAGTGAATGAATGAATGCAGTGAATGAATGAAGTGAATGGGGGAATGAGTGAATGATTAAATGAATGAATAAAAAGTGAATGGCTAAATGAATGATTTAATGAAGTGAATGAATGAATGAATGAATGAATGAATGAATGAATGAATGAATGAATGAATGAATGAATGAATGAATGAATGAATGAATGAATGAATGAATGATATTAGTATGTGCGGAGTCTGTCCTGTGGGCTGAGCAACGAGTTTTAGTGACTTCGTATTTATCGTACTAATCTGTGTACTGATGTGGACGCAGGGAAAACGAATGCTGTCCTGCAAATGAGCGCTACTCGCCTGTAAGATTTTGGCTGACGGAGGTCAGAAGTGATAGCAAAGGGTTTGTGAAGAACGGTGATTGTACGCCCAAAGCGGAGATAAACTGCGGTGTTTGTGAACCTCAGTCGAGCTGTAAACCTTGCTTGTATGTGCTAATCATTTGTGCTGCCATACATGTGCGTCTTTTTTTTTTCGTTTTGGTTTGTACGCATAGTGTAGGAGCGCATGCTACCTGACACATGTTTCCGCACGTGACAGAATTTTATAGAGGTGCGCAAATACTCGAAATTTTCGAATATTGAATCTAATATCCTGCTATTTGATTAGCTCAGCGAATGAAATAGTGCCTGTTCGAAATTATAGGAAACAATTTTGAATACGTTTTCTGTTTTTCGAATAGTTTTAGAATAGTTGGCAGGAAGTAAACATGGTTCAACAAACGGTTCTCTATCGCCTTTTTCTCTGTGAAATCACCCGCAGGAAACGCGTTACCAAATTCTGCAAAGCCCGTATAGTCACCTTTTCTGCATTTGCTCCGTACCTGTTGTCGACAAGTGTCGGCTCGTTTACTTTTGTTACTGTCGCACAAGTCTACCGACGCCAATTTTGCAGTATTCACACCCCATTAGCGCAGCCTTTGCGTGAAAGAATGTATAAAATAACGAGAACACCCGAGAAGCATGGCACGCTCCGTTTCCTGCCTCGTCCCACTTTTGCCCGTAGCAGTCTATAACTGCACTTGGCGGCACAAAAGGCGAAATAATAAAACAGAAAGGCAGAAAGAAAGCTTGAGAAAGGTGATAATTTGCCCTCCATCTCTTTCAGTAGGCTTCTGTCGTTCTTCTTTCCGAAGCTCCGTGTCAATTGTTCGCGTTCGGTTTGCTGCTAGTATAGCACCACCCGTAAAGCGTCGCTACCCGCAAGAGAGGTTTCGTTGTTGCGGCTCGTGCGAGCGCGTTGTGTCGCCGTTGCTGTGCGTAGTCGGCGTCTCGGCGGCGACCTTGAAGCGCGAGGGGAAGAAAAAAAAAGAAGCTAAAGCAACGGTTCGCTCCTTTTGTTCGCTGCCTGTTTCGCGCTTCATCGGCGACGGTTTTGGTCCGGCGCTACAGGGTCAGTGTCGATGTGAGACGAAAGAACAGCGAAACAGAAGGGATGAAAGAAGGAAGGAAACGAAGAAAGAAAGAACGCTTCGTTTAATGAATGAATGAAGAAAGAGAGAAAAGCTGCCGACTAGCAGAGATCATCTCGAGTTTCAGCGCTGAAGCATCTACTCTGGCATAATAACGAGCGGACGGCCTCACGGCTGAACAAGGGCTGTTATAGCAGGTGTTGTTGTTTCGCTAGGGTTACACCTGTACTTGTTCTGGTACCTGCCCTTACCCTGTTCACAGGTGCAGCTGAGAACAGGTCCGTTTCAGCACCTGTGCTTGTGAAGTCGTGAAATCGGTCAGCATTTCTTATGCACATACAGCTAGCATTGTACAAAGTGGCAAGATAAAGAAGGCATCTCTGTGTTCTAGGCTGTTATAAGTTCTTCTTTCTTTTTAATTGGTCTGACCTTCTGTAAGCGTTAGATGACAAGTACCGCTTCTTTTTCTTTCGTTTTACGTCTACGCTCTATTCCCGCTTGAAAGGGATTGTCTCCGGGGGCTACGTAAGACCATTTGGTACGATTATTATTGCGCAAGTCGAGAACAAAGGGAGAGGTATAGCGAAAGAACGGCTGGGGGGGGGGGGGGGGGGGGAGGAGAGACTTGGAAGCGCAATAAGGGTGTCCCTCTGAAGGCCATGCATTTGCAGCAATAACTCTATAATGGACGTCGGCCTGTTAAGCTGAATTCACACAATGCCATGACTCCCGGACCAGGCGTCACGTGACTTTCCGCTTCCGCTCCGTGAGGTCCGCGCCTGGCCCGCGTGTTGAGACAAGCCGAACGCATGCATCGTCCGCCTACCGCCACCACTTTGACCTGTGCCTTTAGAGGTGGCGATAGGCGGATTAGGCATACGCAACGCCTTTCGCCATGCTACATTCTCCAACATCGCGGGCCAATGGTCCGGGGTTTGAATCCACCTTTACTCGATTGTTCGCATCTCCTAAGGTGCATCTGTGCACAGTACGACAGAGCGGAGGTTGACTGGCCTTTACGAGGGCGCGTACCTGAGCGGGGGAACAGGGAAACGGACAGGGAAGGGCATACTCGAAAAAATTGCGAGGACACTTTGGCAACTGACGTGTCGAGAGGCGAAAGCCGTGACGACTTCTGGTGCATATGACGTCACACCGTTTCCTTGGCTATATCGACACCAAATTATACATCTTTCTGGGATAGTAAGTGTTAATTACGCTCAATTACACATTTTTCCATCTAATCTGACACAAATCCGACGTTTTTCCGACCATTCTGTGACCGTGTACTGTGCGATGTCAGTGCACGTTAAAGAACCCCAGGTGGTCGAAATTCCCGGAGCCCTTCACTACGGCGTCTCTCATAGCCTGAGTCGCTTTGGGACGTTCAACCCCATAAACAAACCAACCAACCGACAATTTTCATTATGCCGTAACGACTTCCGGTGGATGTGACGTCACACCGTTCCCGTGGCTATATCGACGTCCGCGCTATTTCGACACAATGTTGACATTTTTGCCTACAATTAACTAATTAACATACAGTCATCAAACTTGGCTTGTAGGTTCATTTTTTTCCTCCTCTATCTGTAGCAACCATTGGTTTTCTACCTTTTTTGGTTCCCGAGTTAAACGCGTGTGAGACGCTTTGCTTACGGGCGACAGTATGAGCCATTAAAGGCTTTTTCGCGTTAAAACTCAAAATCATATCAATGCATTTAATGTACTGAAATACTGCGCGCCTCCGCTTTCTCCCGTTAGATGATCGCTTTTCAGTGAGAGCCGTTGCGACCTGGATTTGATCGAGTTTTGTCGACGCACCTCGCGCAGCTTTTCGGGGTTTTCGCACTGAGGGTTAGCGTCGAGTAAAGCACTGTGGTGGTGCTGCTGCAGCTTACTGCGAGACTTTCAGGCGAGAATCGTGTCCCGTGGCGAAGCACCTTGGAGGGTCGACCTCACATCTCAGTCACACTGTCTCAGATGTCGTACGACGAGCGTAAATGCAGAACCTTGCTGTGACTTTCTGACCGCGTTGTGGAGACTCTTTAGCTGGGGAACGTTTGCCGAGAAAAAAAAAAAGGGAAGTGGTGTGGCTTCACTTGCAAGCAATACCACTGAAGTCTGGAATAGTAAGGGCGGAAAAGGTAAACCGGGAACGTAGGGAAGGTAACAGGGTGGTTTTCAGCACGACAAGAGGGAACTTAAGATGATTATGTGAGAGGGAGCAGAAACTGAAGACGCACGCACGAGATACTGAGCAAAACTGCAGCAGGAAGGCTATGCCACCGTTTACCCACTTTAGAAGCCTTCGTATTCTGTCGAGGCTTTCTTCTTCTGTGTCTACTACTTTTTTTTTTAAAACGAGATTTATTGCCTCAGGGCATATCAATGGGCGATTTCTACTACTTCGTTTGCGTATCATATTTTTCTTTGAAGCCCACATGTATAACATGTTACCCTGTGTGTATGTTATCCCGTGTGTATAGATGACTAGTGTTATTGGTATAGGTTATATATATATTTATGTATATCCATATTGGTTACATATACAGGGTGTTTCAAGTAAGACTGCGCAATTTTTAAAAAGAAGTTTTTTGAGTATGAAGAACGCTTTTTTCGGCATAGCATTGTCAGCAGTTAGTACACCAGAATACAGCTAAGATGTGCTTACTAGCAGCCTGGTTGACAATATTGAATAGTTACCCGCCCCGCGAGTTACCCGCACTGGAGAGGTTGCTTTGCCTAAAAGCTTCTCGAAAGCGCGTGTATTCTGGCGAGAGGTAGCCCAAAATTGTTGGGACTCAACGCCGACGGTAACCGCGTTTTCGAAATTCTAAAAACTGATATGGATATTACTTAAGGTAGGCTACGCGCCTCTCAGTAATTAATTAGCCTATCATTAATATTTAGAAAGTTATCTATTCAATATTTGTTATCGAACCTGTTATCGAGCTGCTTGACAATACGTTAGCGCTTTCCGCAGCGACGCGGCGGCCGTTCACTTCGCCACGGTCAGCGGGCACGCTCCGTTTGCTCGAAGCGCCGTTGAGAGCGCTGCAGTATGGTAGCGCACGAGCGTAGTCACGTGGTATTTTTTCATATTTCGCGGACTTTCTTTAGATGCCGGAAAAAAGGACCCCGTAGGAGATACGATGCTACAATAAACTGGATTGGTTCTTTATTAACCTGCTCTACAACCTAACGTAACGGTCTTGGCACTAAAATGAATATTTGAAAATTTTCATAATTCATCTTAGTTAATTAACCAATTCAGCGCCATAAAAAATATTATGAGGAGCGCCACATGATAGCAAACAATGTATCGTTGGTTTCAGCGGGCTGCGGTTTACCGCTTTTTTAAAACCCTTGGTTGAAGTTACGTGAAACACCCTGTATATGTTCTATGCATATGACATATACATAACCTGTATATATGTATGGCTATGCTCTACGAATAGGTTATCCATAGGATATACACGCCACGCATTCAGCGTATGCTGTATGTGGCCGTGCTGTGTACACTTATGAATACGTGGGTAATTTTGTTTTATCGGGGTGATCTTGTACTTGTATGGTCGTCCAGTTGAACAGCGCTGTGCGGCTGCAAAGGTGCCGGGAATTGCGGACGTAAAACTTGGCTCGCGAAAAGCATTAAAATTTAAAGGCACCGTACACGATGCCTTTAACGCACCGTACACGATCGCATCCCATAAAGCACCTGCTGTTCTTGCGGTGAGCGCTTATTAAAAACGAGCCCATAGTTATGAGCGCGTGTGAGTCATTGTCATTTGTTGTCTCGTGCATGTTAAGGAAGCGGACAAGGTAAAAGGAAAACAGTAAAGTGAAAATAAGTGGATTGAAAAGCTCGAAGAACATGGCAGCGGAGGTTTCGGTGTGTGTGGGCGTTTCCTTACGAGCTGCAACGTTAATTTATTTTCGGTCGTTCATTAGCAGACATAAATGACGTCATCTGCCGAACTGCTACAAGTAGCTGTTACCGAGTAACCTCACTATTCTAGTGTACGTGATTTTGTCAGCGTTAGAAGAAAATCGTTGCTCAGAACTCTGTGGATATCGGTGTTTGTACAGTGCCCTTTAAGTACTCCCCATTCGCTTCTTATTACTCCCCGTTGTGATAGGATCGGCGGATTTGGCGTTTGGCTGTGGAGCCCGAGGTCGCGGGTTCGAATCCAGGCAGTGGCGGCCTCATTCCGATGTAGGCAAAATGCGAACAAAATGCATGTATGCTGCGCGAAGTCAATGCGCGTTGAAGGTCCTCAGATCATCGAAATTAATCAGGAGTCCTCCACTGCGGTGACTCTTTCTCCCTCCCTTCTCTATTGCATTCTTTCCCTCCACGGCACGGTTTAGGCGCCCACCGAGCAATGAGACAGCTACTGCGCCTTTAATTTACTCATTACCAGTTGTTCTCATTCCTGATTCACAGCACGCAAGGTGGCTTCGCCGCAAGCATGGTCGTTATGCGGCAAAGCAACCTTGGAGGCTTGCAAGTGGCAAGCGTGCATTTAGCGTGTAGCGGAAGGTGAGAGAGTGTGAAAAAGACCTTTTGCAGTGGAAGGAGCAATATGACTCCTTACAATTACTCACGTGACCCCCCCCCCTCCCCCTCTTAAGTAAGAGAGTGCGTGAGGAAACAGCATCGGAGGTGGCGTAGTCTAATCGGGCGCCAGTGTTCAATGATGGCAAAGAACACTCCCCCCCCCGGAACGCACCCACGTTCTCAAGCTTACCGTGGTTTCGCGAAGGATACGTAGTACATAGAATACCATTCCATGAACAAACGTAGAATCAGCCTTACCGTGTACACTTGCGTCCTGTGCTGGCCGCGAAGGACATAGAAGGCGTCCCCGGTGAGGTCCGATACCCTGGCCATTGCAGAGAGCCCTGAGTACAATGAAATGCGATGTGTTATGAGTACGTCAGGGTTAAGGCTGCGGTGCCATTTTTTTTTACACTCGAGCTACGGATTTCGATGCGATTAGTGCATCGGAAATCATTAGTGCTCATCGATAAAAATATTTCAATGTTTCGGGTTCGGACAAATTATCTTTCAGTGCAGTCACGCAACACGACTTATTTATTTATTATTGTGTTATTCTGTGCGGCCCTTGCAAACGTCTGTGCATCTTCCTTATTTAATGATTCGAATTACAGAAGTGCTTGGAACACACAGCACAGGTGAAAAATATCGATGTAAGAGAGTAGGTAAGCAAAGTATAGAAAACCCTCAGGGATAAAGTATGTTTCATTTGCAAAAAGGAAGAATTCTCAAGGCTTGAAATCGCACGGGGAAAAAAAATTGAACGGTGGCACTTGACATATCCGAGAAGAGAGTTACATCACGTCTCTATTGGATTTTTTGACATTGCATCTCATACGTGGCCCCCGGTTAATCATTATTTATTCGTATCCGCAGCAGTGAGTGTAGTTAGGGTGATGCTGATGATGATGATTAATGGATGCTCGTCCCTCTCCCTTTTCCCCCTGCCCGAATACCTTGTGCACTTTTCAAGCTGCAAGCTGGTGGCATTCCAGAGGTGGCCGTACTTGCAGCTCAGTGTGCTAATTAGTATATCTCTCCCCCCCACCCCTTTCTGCGATTTCCAGGAGTCCAAACTGGTGGGAGGGATCAAGCCTCGCAGCCGCTACCGCAGTCGCTCCCTGTCGGCCTCATCCACCGACAGCTACAGCTCGGGTGAGTTGGGACCAGCCCCATCTTTTGTCACCTTTATATTTCCTTGCAGCTCCCTCGCCGACCACCACCGACGCGATTCCGTAGACCACCCGCGAGTCTTACCGGCACCGAGAACTTACTCTCTTATTTCCGATGTCGCATTTGCACATAGCTGGGTCTGCGTGAAAATGGTGTTCTTGAATGTGTCAACGTCGTGTTTGAAAAGAACGGGGCTACTGTTAAGGAGAAGAGTAGATATTAAGATGTCAGTAGTACAGCCACGGTCGCAAGCCTTATATCCATTTCATCCTTGTTTTCTTAAATGCCTCTTTCAGGGGTTTTGCGTAAGGGGTGGCTACTGCACTGGATGAACAGACTTCTCTTATGTTTTGTGCCGATGAACAATAACTTGGCTCTCCACGAAACTTCCATGAACGCGTTAACGTTACAGCTTCATTACAACGCTTCTTTTCTTTTTTTGTCGCTAGGGCCGTTCCCCAAGCGATCCTTCATTTATTATACGGTAGTGACCTGATGAGAATCAGTGATGTGACGCTGTCAGGAACTCTACACTATAAATAGAAAGGAGAAAAAAGGGAAACTGCCAGAGGACAGTTTACTCCCTTGTAATAGGCACGTGCTAAAACTGGAAGATACATCGGAAAGAGAGGATCACGCCGAGCCCGCTGGTTTAATGCGCTCATTTAGTCGCATAAACCACAGGGCAAAGAAACACTTCATAACGTGACTTATCGATGCTCGGTAGGGCCTACTGCGTTCGCGCCCGTTGTTGAAATCAGTGTCTCTATTGCATGAAGACCATGGCTGTTATAGCGGCTTGCAGTGCGGTGTTAATGCTACGCCTACTGCAGAAATATTTCTGGTAAGACTTGATCGTCAAACGTTCAAGCATTTGTGTAAATACTACATGCTTGCGTGATATCGACGCTGTTTTCATTTTCCCTGTTTTGATCGGGTAATTGATTATGCCACTTGCTGGGACGACCGGCTCGTATTTGTTATTTCGTCGTGTTTCGGTAATACTTCTGGACCGACGCGGTACTGTAGAAAATTGCATTGGGGAATATGCGTTACTACGGCCGTATGGAGTTCCTGTCGTGGGAATCGAGATATACAGGGCTCCTATCATATTAGTTTAGCATGACTTTGGAAGCTGATGAGTACGACCCTCGGCACTAACGATGTGAGCATGTCACCTCTGTAACTAGTGGCATGGCGCTGTTTTGGCGCTCAAACATGGCGGTAAGGATGAGAGCGTACTGCTTCTGTTAACGTTACGGGTGGAACCGCGTCCGTGGCAGAGCAGTGTGGAGATTAAAGGCCCTAGTGGAGATTTATAGTAACTCTAGTGATGATGATGATGATGATGATGATGTAGCCTTCCCTTTGTAACGGGTGGGCGCCTACCAAAGGTGCCCTGGCTGGATACACACACACATAAAAACACCACTATCAAACGCGAAGCGGCAAACATGGGCGTCCGGAAGGGGGGGCAAGGGGGGGCGGTTGCCCCCCCTTGGAATTACGGATATTATTTATGCACTAGTAGAAAACAACTACACATCTGCCGCCTCCCCCATAAGTGGCCATCGGGTGCACCCCCCTGGAAAAAGTTCTGCGGACGCCCTTGGCGGCAAACACACACGCAAATACCGACGAAACAGTACTGTTCTAGTGTCGCACCAGCGTCCACCACTGTATCAATCTGCGCTTCGTCGCTGCAACCGCCGCATGGTTTGCCGCATCCGTTGTGCAGCCCTCGTTCGCAGAACGGAAACCTAGTGGGGATTAGTGGAGATGTAACAAGGGCGCCGCCTCTCGCTGATTCCGTGAAGCACGAACAGGAACGGATAAAGGAGCGCGGAAGAAAAAAATTTAGCGAAGATCCAGCGGGAAGGAGGACATACAGGGAGCGCGATTAGTTTCTCTCCTCGCCGAGAGACGGCGCCACCGAGTCGTGCGCGCCTGGCAAGTTTTTTTTCCCTCCATGGCGCCTGGTTTTAGCGAGGCGGCTAGCCGTTCATCCTGCGCGTAGAGCTAGTAGAGGTATAGTGCCTAGAAATATGGTAGAGGGGATGTTTTTCTTTGCCCATTTTACTTATTTCAAGTTTCCGTCGCCCGCATTTTTATAGCCTGTCGCACTCAGTTTTTGACCCACGTAAGGATACGATGTCCGCATCAATTTTCCTGCGCTTTTAGCGTTGCTTAATTTGTTTCATTGAGTGCTTTATTTTTGCCAGCGCGCGCGCGCACGCACGCACGCACGCTCAGCCGGGAATAAAACCGCCGCCGTGCTTACTTCTGAAAACCTCGGTTTACTTGTGGTGACGACCGTGTCATGGTAATATTAGCGTTCGCGCTGTGTAGTGGTAGCAGAACGTTGTAAAGCATTACTTGCAATTTAAGTAACCTAATTTCTCTCAGCTGTGTACTTTTTTTTACGCTGTGGCATGGCGCGCTGTTCCTACGCAAGGCCTTTCGGAACGTTCTGACTTCCGGGAAAATCGTCTCGGAGGCCTAAGGCAGAATGACAATGGTCTTTAGCGGCGGCCACCAGATGGCGCCACGAAACAATTCTCTGTAAAGCCCCTGAAAAAACTAAAGTAGCGACAAGACGCCCTCCCTCTTCTATCCTCCTCCCCCGCGCGCCGGGCGAACGACTTTTGTTTTCTTTGTGATTTCATGTGACTGCGGTGGCGACCTCTAGCCCGCTCCGAAGGAACTAACGCCCCTTTTCAATTGGTTGCGCTGGATTCCCGTACTTGCCGAGTTCTTCTCTATGTCTCCGCATTAACCGTGCGTTCCGCTGCATAAATACATCGGTGACTTAGGAGAAACATTTGCATGCTTCATTGAATCGTCTAAAGGCAATAATGAGCACGCATAGATGGACTGTTTTGGTAGAGCCGCACGCGCACCGTGTCCGGGTGCGCTGGGCTTTATGCGGCGTGCCAAGTTTGACATCGAGAGTGGGGCGCGCATTGAACGTGACCGTGAATCACGAGGCCGTAGAATGAATTTGCGGTGATCTGTTTTGGTGAAGAATATGCAAACAGAACGACCGTCCCCGCCGGAACGCTGGACGTGCTACAACGGATGCACAGGCTTGACATTCTAAAAGGCACCTGCAAGTGAAGGCATTCTTAATTCGCGTGGTACATCCGCTCTTCTAGTGGCTTTTAGTTTTGGTCTGCTCTGCTGAAGTGTATCGCGGACCAGGTAAGACGCTTGAGGGAGTGCTCGAAATACGGTATGAAGGCCACGCACGCTAAGTGTGTACTTATCTGTGCCTCCCCTAATGTTCTTTTGCTTGCATGAACTGTAACGATATAGACTCCCGCATTAAAATTTTCTTTGGAATAGTTACTTAGTAAGGAGAAAACCTACCTCGCAAATATCCTTCGCCTGCCAGCAATGGGATAATAAAGTTCTACATAAATGTTTCATCGGTATCAGTCAATTAGTGAAAAGCAAAACCTACCTCGCTTTTAACACATCTGTCAGATAATCTTCCATATTCGTATAGTCGCTATTAGAGCACTGCATGGGCCTTAATTATTCACGCGTCCCGAGCCCGTCAACCTTTTTCGTTACCCGCCCCAGCCCGGCTCGATTTTTTCGATATAGGCCCGAACCCGGCCCGCGAGGTATAGACATGCCCGGCTCAGGCTCGGAAACAGCCCGAGTACTAAATGCACATCGGTAAAGCGAAAGCCTTTTGTTATACGGATCTCATTAAAAAAAAAAGCGGCTACAATACTTTTAAGGACTGAGATAGTGGAGGCCTCACTGTGGGCAACGTTAACAAAAAAAAAAACGTTTTAGCATTAATAAAAGAGGTTATCACAGATTTGCTCGCATTCGTAGCCTCCTTCTAACTAGTTAGGCGTCAAGGGGAAGCGAGAACGCGGAATTGATGTTACAAAGTATGTGACAGGAAACGCGCGACCCACTTACGATGGGCACTATATCACGCATACCCACAGCTACTGGTCATATTTCGATATTAAACGCAAGCCAGCGCGCGACAGCTGGTGTTTCCACCAGCGGTGCCTACGGTGCCTTGACGATGCATATTGGCGCGATAATTTTCTTTTTGTCTTTTTCTTTAATATATATATATATATAGATATATATACTATACACGCAAGCACGCGCGCGACTGCAGAATGTAACGCTTGCGCTTCGCCATGTCAGAGCGCAGTTTGAGCTGCGCTTACAGTACGCATTTATGTCTAACTGCGGCATGCGCTCAAATTTAAGGAACGTCACTCTAGAGTTAGACGTGTGCCTCGCGTCACTTACACGTTTGCGTGCGTGCAATCACGATGCGCTCAACGCAAGCGCCCTTATGTCGAGCTTACTGCGGCCATACGCTCGATCGCGAACAAACCACTGCACAGCGTAGCTTGAAAAAAAAAAAAGGAAAACTCAGCAGCTATTGAAAGCACGTCCCTTACGTCGCAAAGTCTGGTCGATGGCGTTGCATTAATATTCGCCCGGCCAATTCTGTGTAACCAAACCTTCCTCCGGCCCGCGTCGGTTATCGATGATGGGATCGAGAAGAACCGCTTTCCGCCGTCGTGACGGTTCTTGCACCCGAAGAAGCAGCCCGTCATGCCGCACAGATAGACGGCTTGAAGTTAGGTGACTGACACACGTTCCGAGCAAAACAAAAGCCGCTGTTCTTCACAGCAAGCAAAAGCGCAGTGTCCGCAACGACGCCTGCCGAACCTGCGGTGCGCGGTTGGAGCGGACAATATGGCGTCTGCGGCGGCGAAAAGCGCGGGTTTAAAGGACTTTTGCGCGCGAAACCATCGACCAATGGGAAGAGGCGACGGGCGCAGGAGAGGGTGAGGCGGCGTTCTGCAAAGGTTGTCGCTACTTTAAAAATTTCCAGGGGCTTTAATTCTCTGTGCGTTTTGCGTGTTTACGCCGCCGACTGCTTGAACCTGTCTCTGTAGAATGAAGCTATGCATCCCGTTCTCTCTTTCATTGCGGTGTAATGGAAAGAAGGCTTAGCCGATATAGCGCTGCCGAATGCCTTTTTATTTGTAGATGCATTGACATCTCCATTGACCCACCTTTGTCTTTCCAGCAGCGTCTCTCACGCTGCAGTTATTTTGGTGCTTCATTTTTTCTATTTAATTTTGTTTTAGTGTTGAAATATTCGTCTACTTGTAATGGGCTATTGAAGTTTATACTGTGTAATGATCGATGATTGGTGCTCATCTGATGGATGAACCAGATTGCAGCTAGGCCCGGCGACCTTCGTAACCTCATTTCGTGTTCTACGAACCTTGTTTTCCCGCTTATTCGCTATTTACGTGGGAAACCCTGGTTGCCGAACTGACCCCAGATATGGCTTTTAAAGTTTTTATAGCTCTAACTTGTTCTCTCCAGTAGGTACGAAGCATTTCCCTTTAAGGAACGTAGGAAATGGTATTATTCATGCTTGCGGTAATGCGTGATAACAGTTAGGAAAAGGAGGGGTCTAATGTCGACGTGATTTGGCTGTCGTACTTCTAATTCGCCGTATTGTGGCAAAGGTAGCGCAACCATTGTCAAGCGAGAGAGAGAATGCGCTGCCATATTTCGTTCGAACATGTCAGGTGGGGAGTAGCAGGGTATGGCACGTTCTTCTGGCCGATCTCTTCGGCTTCCGCGCATTAAACCTTTCTTCAATTGCAACTTTTTCCTGACATCCCCACATAACAAGTGAACATGCTCTCGGCGCTACCTTTGCGCGATGTGGTTCATTAGCGCGAGACGAAGGCGGTGAAGTCGGGACTTTGAGGGAGAAAGGAAAGACTAAATTCTTTGTCCGACTTTTTGGAGAGGAGGAGGGCGAGTGAGAGTGCGAGTCGACGAGAAGACGGATGTTACTAGTACCATTGAAGGACTATGCTAGTACTCAAGAAGTGTATCTGTCTTCACTTCCGTGTTTTGTTGCGAAAGCAACACTACGTGGGTCGCCGAGCCATTTCGCGGAGCTGACGAAAGGTCATACTGCGCATGCTCGAGGAGCAGTGACGTCACACGGCGCACAGCTGGCGCGCCGCCGCCGCGCTCGCCAGTTGCGCATGCGCAGTAGCGGCGCATAGCTAGCATGCCGGGGCCGCCGCCGCTGCCGCGCGCTCTCCGTCATCTCTCTCTCTCTCTCTCCTCGTTGCTTTCGCAATCCTCCAGGTTTAACCAGAGATAAACCACTGCCATTTTTTTTTACGAGATAATCAACCAACAGTTATTTATCATTAACGACTGCTGGCTTTTAGTGTGTCAGGGGTCGCTACATAGGAAAAAAAAGCAAGAGCAAGTAAACAGAATGTGCGGGTCAAAAAAGAAAGGTAGGCGGGTGTCGTAGTATCAGTCTTTTGGTGAGCGTCAGTCTAAGAAAAGTACCGTGCGCTCTAAAGAGGTGAGTGGCGCCCTCTACCGTCGCCACCGGGTAACTTTTTACGCCGTTATAGTTCACTGCAGCACTGCGTAACCTACTGCCTGCTGATTCTGATGCGCCAAGTGCCTCCGTAAGTGAAAATAACCCTTTAGCCCGAATGCCTTCCAGTGCGGACTGTCGTTCCCCTTTTGAAATTTCCAGGTGTATAGGATTTGAAAAGTGTAGTTGGGGTATTTCAGCTTGCACGATACTGTGTCGCTGTTCTTCCTGTTGTTCCTTTGCCCTGTGCGTCCCTTGTTACGTGCCAGTTGCTAGCCCAAACCCAGTCTATTGCAGTCAGTGTACCTCAGAAATGTGATCCTAGCTATACCGTGTACGGTACCGTTGTGTACTATTAAAAACGCCTCGTTAATTTACAGTATTTAGTGAAATCGATGATATGGTTCAACCTTCTCCCTACCTCGTCCCTACTTTGGTTCTCCGGGTCAGCGTGTCCGTTTAGGGTGACGACAACCGTTGTTTGGTTCTGAGATGCCATTTTGGTTCGCAGTGATTGCGCAGACCTCTGGTATGGAAACAAAACTGGTGAACTTCTACTTTAAGTAAGACTTCTGTACGTGACAGCTGTATTGGCCAGTCTTGTGACCCATGCCGTAGAAGCTGCGGCGTTTCGGGGCAGTATCGTGGCGCAGCAGTAAAAAAAGGAAAAACAAATAGTGTGCGAAACAAAGTGGAGTAATTTTCACCTTAAGCTGTAAAGCTGAACATCGAGGTTCTCTAGATCCACATCTTGCAAGCCACTACGCGGATATTAAGGCGAAAGCCTCTAATGGCTCATACTGTCGTCCGTTAACAAAGCGTGTCACGCGCGTTTAAGTCGGGAACTAAAAAAGGTGGAAGAAAACCAATGGTCGCTTCAGATAGAGGAGGGAAAAATGAACCTAGAAGCCAAGTTTGATGACTGTAGATGGATTAGTTAATTATAGGCAGAAATGTCGAAATTGCGTGAAATAACGCAGACGTCGATATAGCCACGGGAACGGTGTGACGTCACATCCACCGGAAGTCTTCACGTCATAGTGTCCTCGGCTTCCGCCTCTCAACCGTTTAGTTGCCAAAGTGTCCTCGCAATTTCTGCCGAGAATGGCAACAGCATAGCAGGGAGTATCTCCTCGGCAAAGCTGGGCAGTCGTGCCAGCGAGCGAATTGACGAGGCAGCGACGCGTCCTTTTCCTCAAAGCCACTGCCGCGTCACGGGTCCTGACCGCAAGGCGCAGTGCCGGTAAAGAGAGTGACGGGAGAGGGGGGCGCATTAACGGCGACGCTTGAGGTCGCGGCCGATAAGCAGAGCATTGGTGCGAATGAGGTGGGTCTCTTATCGGGCGCGTTGACTGCGCCCATGTACTGGCGAGTGGCAGCGGCTGACCCCGTCGTCCTACGGGGGAGCGGCCAGTATATTAAGGCGAAAGCCTTTAAAGGGACACTGAGGAGAGCTCTATTAATATTTTTTTTATAGCAGAATCCGATAGTTCGGCATTTCATGACTTTGTTGCCACTTGGCCGGCAGCGAAAGATGCATTTATTTCTAAGAAATTTGGATTCGAAGTTGAAATAGTTTTTCCCGCCGCTCTGATTCAAACTTGGGATTCTGCTATGACGACACAGAACTAAGTGACGTGAAACATGACATTCACGTGACGTAACGCAGACTCCGTGATTTCTGGCAGCCAGCAGTGCGGCCCAGCAGCAGCCGAAAAGAAAGCTACCGCCGGCCGCACGTTGAAGGCATCTATCGGCTATTGCGGCCGTCGCTTCGTTTACATTTGCACCGGCGTTTTGCCAGCGTTACAATGGATCCCGTTCTCGAAGTCGTCAACGAAGTTCTCGCAAATAGACGCCTTTAGCATACCGTGTACCTTGTTACCGTTAGCGGAATACCGGGATCCCCCATACCGCTGAGAGCAAGCGCTGATTGGTCCCGGCGCTGCAGGGGCGCGCGTAGCTTTCGGGTACGTGGCGCCATCTGGCGACGTCAAGGAGATTTGCGCATGCATTTGCTGCGCCTCAGCGATTCGTAGCTTCTCGTGTCCTAGTGTTGCTATAACTATTGGTTCTAGCAACACTGTTTTGTTCTATGACGCCATGAAGCTTGTACTTGCGAGTTTGGCCTGTGGCGGCGATACCTGTATTTTGGTTCTTGCTCTTTCCTATGTTACAGGAGCTTTGTTGTCAGTATGAATGGCGTTTTTGTAATCAGGAGCTGGTATTCTGTCGATGCAAGTCAACTTCAATTTCTCCTCAGTGTCCCTTTAATGCCTCATACTGTCGTTAGGAGACGCGTCGGCAGCCGTGTCGACAGACGCGTTGGCAGGAGTGTCGACAGACGCGTCGGCAGATTCGTCCGCCTTTCGGTGTCACTGCTTAAAAGGCTCAAGGTTCCAGCATGAATAAATGCGCATCTAGTGAATGCATGGGCTTCATAAATAAAACAAAAAGTAGTAAAGTCAAGAAAAGGAAAATAAAAATAATAAAAAGAAACAAAAATAAAAACAAAATAAAAATAAGATGTGAAAATAAAAATAGAAACAATAAAATTAAGAAAAGGAGCATAAAATAAATAAAAAACAAAATATGAAAAATAAAAAAGTAAATAAAAACAAACAGTGCCCAGGAAAGGCTTTCGCCTTGTAGCACTTTAGAGAGCCAAAGTGCCCCCTGAATTTTTTTTTCTAGGCACTATATCCAAACCAATAAAAATATACAAAGAATAAGAGAGAGAGGAAAAAGAACTAGATTTCTGTGCTCTGATAGAGGTCAACGTGACAGCTTTACTGCTACACACCGTCGTTGAGAAAGAAAGAAAGAAAGAAAGAAAGAAAGGAAGGAAGGAAAGAAAGAAAGAGAGGAAACAGAATGGACGCATGGCTACGTTCGCCGGATGTTGATACGCGCATCCAAAAATTACGTGCATATCATGCATCGTACCGACGTCCGAGAGCAGCCTTCTTTAGTAGTTGCAGAGTGATAAAAGGACATGTTCTTTATAAATGTCGCCTTAGTGTCTTCTTTAAATCAGAAATTAGGTACAATATAGCCAATGTCATTAAATCAGCCGAAATAAGGAAAAAGTACCCGACAAAACAGGGCGAGGAACGGCTTGATTTGATTTATTGAGGTTTAACGTCCAAAAGCGGCTCAGGCTATGAGGGAAGCCGTAGTGAAGGGCTCCGGAAAATTTAGACCACCTGGGGTTCTTTAACGTGCACTGACATCGCACAGTACACGGGCCTCCAGAATTCCGCCTCCGTCGAAATTCAGCCTCCGCGGCCGGGATCGAACCCGCTGAATGGATAGTACCGACATCTCGACTGAGTCAAGAGCCTTCATTATACTCTTCTGTCTCTTCTTAACAGGTATTCTCATTAATTTCGATTTGTTTTCCTCTTCGCGCCGGCAACTTCGCACCATGTATTTAAATAACATGGCTTAAGATTAGTGATGTGTACATATTGCAGTTTTGTATATTATTTGATGATTCCTTGGTGTATTTGTCTTTGTTTTAAAATTGTGTAACCCTCAGTACTACCTCCCTGCTTAACATGAGGTTTGTAGACTCGTCAAGCCGCTCATGGGCAGCTGTTTTTCTACCATAACTCCATCTGTATTGTAACGTGAGAAACAAAAGTGATTTGATTATTTATGTTTGTAGTATGTGCGATGCCGTGGTGAAGGCAGCAGGCGCGAAAAAGTAATCAATCTCTGCTGTGTAGACGTTCCTATATGTGCAGCGTTCCTATTACGTGCAGCGTTCTGGTGATTCGTGGAAGAGAGCCCGTGCTTATCGCGTAGGTGGTGAAAAACTTTTTTTATTACTCAAAGAGAGCTCTGCGCAATGTCGTGTCGGGATTTTGATGACAATGACGACGACGGCGGAGTTTCTGTGCGAAGCGTGCTTACACCTCGCTTCTACGCAGTGTACGTATGCGTGCATACGTACCCCTTATAAAAATGGTCTATAGACAGTCTATAGACTTCTTATAGACTCTATTGACTTTATATAGATATTGTATTTTTGTCTATTCATAGTCTATAGATAAAAGTCTACTAAAAGTGTATGGCCATAAATCTATAGATTGTCTATAAACTGTCTATGGCAATTTTATTGTCTATAGACTGTTCTCTAGGATTTGTCTATAGACAGTCTATAGGCTTTATAGAAAGAAGGGCATAGACACTCTATACAACTTTTTACACACTCAACCCTCGCGCGTAAAAACGCTCGCGGCTATACGTACCGCATTTGTGCCAAATATATACCGACAGCAAGAGGCGATCTCTTGCGGAGAAGTTTCTGACAACATGAACTGGTGGGCGAGTTGGTCTGACATATCTAGTGAAGCAGCGCAACAGCACAAGGCCAAGGGAAGAAGAGGGGCGCTGTGTTTGTCCTCTTCTTCCCTTGGCCTTGTGCCGCGCTGCTTCACTAGAAGTTTCTGAGCACGCGTGGTTATGAGCACAGCCGAGCGGAGTGCTGACATGATATGGCTTCCGACTACGTATAGCCGTAACGGTCTGTGCGACCCGATCTGCATTTGCGGAACAGAGAAAGAGAACCGTCGCCGGAGGTTGGAAAAAGGTGGATGCGCATCAGATATATTAACTTCGCTGACACCAGATATGGCTTCCGACGACGCATTGTGGTAACGGCATCTGTGACCTGATCTATATTTGCGGAACAGAGAAAGATAACCGTCGCCGGAGGTTGGGTCAAGGTGAATGTGCATCAGATATATTAAAGGAAGACAGGAAAATCTCCGAAATGTGGAATACATGCAGTTCAGGCAGGTTTGTAGGCGAATAAATAAATAGATAAATGAATAGATAAATAAACCGATATTTCTTACACTCTCGCTAGAGCAAACCTTTTCATTTTGTCTCGCGGTAGTCCCCGGAAACGCTTTTTTTTTTTAGAAAATTAAAACCCTTCTTGTGCGTATTGCGTAGCAGTTAGTGATTCATGATGTTCCTTTCGAAAAGGATTGAGGCAGCAGTGTGCGATTACGGGGCACGGAAATCTTCGTTGAGGTACCTCGGCAGGCGGAAAAAGCAAAACAAAAAATACGTGTGTAAACGGGCTGAATTTATGGCGATAAATGTATCCCACAGAATGAAACCAGTCTTTTCTTTTTCCTTCTATGTTCTTTAAGTTAAAGCACGAAGGACTACGCTGGGGGGGGGGGGGGGGGGGGGGGGGGGGGGGCGAAGCAGAGGATGTGCGTATTTAAGTTCGCGTTGGATTTCGTTCAGCGCTTTGTCGCATCGACGCGTTTGTCGGGGAAAAGGATGCTACATAAGCCGACGGATCAGTCATATCGACTTGAATAACATTGGGTAGTAGTGTCCCCACTTCGCGCTGGCAAAACAAGTAAAAACGGAACGACGACAGAAGTACTCTACAGATGTCTGCGAATGTTTGCGGAACGATTGTATCGTGGAGAAAAAAGAAAAAAAAAGCGAAACTGAAATTTTTCGCGCCGCCTAGCCGCGCAGTAGGGCGCTATAGGATTAGTGTTGATACGCGGGAAGGAGTAAAAAAGAATAGGAAAACATATCTGTAATCCGAATTTGTTTCTGAGTTGTTAGCCTTTGAGCGATTGAACTCTCTGAAATCAACCTGAGACCATCATAGGGTAATTGTCTTTGGTACAGAATAAGAAGGAATATCATGTGCTTTCTCTTTCTGACACGAACATCGTAAGCGACAATAGGAACAAAGAGAAAAAAGAGCTTTCTCAGACAAGGCATTAATATTCTAACGGCATGTTCTTCATTTTAACAGGGCAGTCATCGTAGTGACTCCATCAATACGTCGATGTGTATGAAGGAGGGAAATGAAAAAAAAAATCAGAAAGGGAAAGGTCCTTCTCCAAAGCTGTAATACACATGACCGAAGCGGAAGTGAACGCCTATGCTGTATTGACCTAAACGTTGTAGTACAACCACGGTTGTGACGCAATGATCACTTCAGCTAGCTCCGAAGGAGGATAGGAATTGTGCAAATTTTCCAACAATCTTGATTTCGCTATAAGTTACGCGAAAGGTGCCTGTGTTCACTTCTGTTAACACATCTAGAAAAGAGGCGTCTCTCATAGCCTTAGTCGCTTTGGGACGTTAAACCCCATAAACCAAACCAAACATCTAGAAAAGAAATGTTACATTCTAGTAAGTTCGCCAGCCGCATCGCGCTTTCCGAACGCACTCAGCGCACCCGCAAAACACGGGAAGTACTGTACATTCGAAGCGGCATAACTACGCGTCTCTTCCCATTTCTCTCTCCATTCCGACCACTCTCTGGCGCCACTGAACGAAAGAAGAAAGAAAGAAAAATACTGCGTGAGGGAGAGGATGAGCGGGTGGCGGAAAAGAGTGAAGGATACGCACTTCTCCTCGTCCTCTGGGGAGAAGATATAAAGAAAAGGTGAATAAAGAAAAGCAATAATTGAAACGAGAAGAGTGAAACAGACACTGAGCGAAGGAGGATGGAAGTGGATGAGAACGAGGGAAAGAGAAGGTGAAGGAAAGAATCAAGAGAAGAAAGGTGAGAGAAAGAGATTGAAAGAGGGAGGAAGGGGACACGCTGAGAAAGTTTCTTCTTTCGTGCGCCTCACCTTGCGCTGTGTCGCGATGTCCGTGCGGTCGAGTCACTGCAGCTGCTGCTGCGTGCCACGCGCCGTCGTCACGTAGTCAGCCCGCGCGGGCTCTCCGGCGCCGTCCGTCCGCGTTCTCGGGTGCACAGAAGTCGAGCAGCGCGGGCAGGTTTCCGGTCGTCCGCACTGCCGCTACGGCCCCGAGGAGTGCGCGCGCGAGCGAGTCCCTTTCCTCTCGCACAACCCAGCGCGCTCCTCTGCTACTACGCTCCGGAGCTGTGGCGCGTGGCGCGGGCTTTGTGTTGTGGCCGCGTGGTGAGTGCCCCGGTCGGGAGGGGGCGCCGCTGGCGTCACTCCTGCCGCCTTTTCCGGTGCCGCCGGGTCGAAGGCAGGTGGCGCCACCTACCTCTCCCCCTCTCTCCACTGTCTTCATCGCCTTCTTCTAGCGGTAGGCTCAGCGATGTGCATGGATTAGATCGGAAGTTTAGTGTGGTGTGTAAATATGTACAGGGTGTTTCATTCCACCTGATACCCAATACTCAAATTTTCGCTCGGAAAGTGACGGGCAATTAATAAATTTGTGTAGTGACAAATTTGACTGACTGAAGTGCCAGCCCGGCCAGGTGTCCTATTTCAAAGCGGTGCTCATTAAAAATTAGAGCGCTGCTGTTAAAGCCTGAAGTGAATTAAATGAGACACCCTTTGTGTTAGCAAGCAACATAGAGGACACGAGACAGGATCTTAAAAAAAAAAAAGGTGCCTGGAAGACGCTCTTCTCGTCTTTGTTTCTTCGGTTAACTTTACTGTTTAAGCTTTGTGACGTGCGTACTAAGGTTTGGCTGTGCAGTTAGCGACCTCTGATGACCGAATGGCGAACTAATCGCCATGGTCTAGTCGGCGTTCCCGTTCCTTCATTTCCTTCCCCATTGCTGCTTTACGAATACCCCCTGTCTCGCCTCTCTGCTGACAGGCCTGTTCTTGTGAGATAATTCCGGTGCCTTCGTCGAGGAAAATTGTTTATGTTCGTTTGTTGTTTTCATATCACTCTCTTTCTCTCGGCTTCTCCCATGAGACCGCCTCTCTCTAATGGGATGTGCGCGCATTCGGGGCTTCATCGCTTTGTGCCCTTGAGAACCGGGTGGGATTCCTTTGTGCGCCAAGAGAGGAAGGAGGGAAATCCGCGATGGTTGTCGTTCGCTTTCGGTGTGGAGGTTGGCGAATTTGCACCGCAGTGTGAGATGAGGGGAAAAGAAGTCGCCACTGCTCACCTTCAGTGCAGACACTTTGGGGCCCGACGAAAAAAAGCTGAAATTTTAATTGATGACAGTGGCGCGAAGGGGTAAAGCTATAAGTCTGACACAAGTCAAGGAAAAAGCGCCTTTTCCCGCCTCAAAGGACCTCCCTTCCAGCGAATGGCGTCGGCCGATCCTCATGAACCTGCTAGCGTAGCAATGCAGGGAGTGGCAGATGAAAGGATAGAGTCCCCTCCCTGCAATGTCAGGCATGGTCCCATCAGTGCATTGTCAGTGTCACTCCTTACATTGCCAGGCTACTCCCACAAGCAGGTTCATGAGAATCGGCCGACGCCATTGGCTGGAAGGGTGCCCTTCACGCGGGAAGAGTCGCTTCTTTTTCCAGGAATTACCGGCAATTCACCCTTACGAAAATTTGATTAGACAATCTATAGACTGTTAATAGCCTTTTGTCGATAAATTCTTATATAAAACATAGGCAGTAGTCTATAGGTAATACAAATCCTTTAGCAGTCTACAGATTAATGGCCATACACTTTTAGTACACTTTTGCCTATAGATTATGAATGGACGGAAATAAATATTTGTAGGAAGGCTATAGAGTGTAAAAGAAGTGTATCGATGTTTTAGAGACCATTTTTATAAGGTCGGGACAAGCGCTTCTAGTTCCCTCGGCTGCCACTGCGTGGCCATGGCTTTGAACGTTCAAACAATAGAGCGCTGACATCGTCCGTGACGTAAGAAAGAGAATGACAGAGTAGCTGCAGAACAGAACGTGATAGTCCACTACGCTTAGCGGCACTAGCTGGGCGCTATTTCTGGTAATGCGTTACGCCGAGTGCAGGGAACAGAACGACGTGGTGTCTCTGTTGCCCTTCTTGGCTGTCAGCGTGGTTTGCAGTCGTTAGTTCTGTGTTTGTTTATCCAGACAGGCTTCTCTGCTTCGTTTAAAAGACCCGAATACGTTGTTGCGGGGGAGACTGCACCGAGCGTAGTAGGCTCGCCTTTTCTTCTTTTTTTCAGTGCGCTAGCACAACTGCCCGCAGTCACGGATTTCGCCGGGGTATCTTCTGAAGCCGCGCCGTGACCTTGCCGTGACCTTGAAGCGCTAGAGATAAGCAGATGGCGACGCGTGCGTCACGCGGCTTAGCCATTGAGGAGGTGCCGGGGTAGCTGCAGCCAATGAGAGGGCGGCTGTACCACAGCTGCGGGCGTGTTGCAGATGATGCGGGATTCTCGCTGGGGACTCTGGAGGGAGCGGACGCGTATCGTCCGCGCGTTTGCTTTTCGAAGCTCTAGACCTTGCAGCTACGTACAGTCATGAGAAACATGAAATGGAACAAAATTTGAGCGTACGTTCATTGATTCCTCCGTAATTATGCCTGACAAGCGCAGATTTTTTTCTCTTTCTAAGTAGTTTTCCTCTTGGCTTATGATATCCAAAAGTCATTCTCAAATTTAGTGTAGGAATAACCAGAAAATTCGCAGCTTTGCGCAAAAAGTCTTCTCTCCCGCATTTCTCTCGACTGTTCACGTGGCTGGGCAGCTCCTGGCCGTTCGCACCAGCACGTAATAACAAGTTATAAACTTGTAAAAATCTGCTCGGAGTGCAAAGAGGCATACTGCCATTCCTGTGTGGTCGCTAATGCGTACATCCTTTCGGAACAGGGTCGCCAGGCTCCGCGGCATGCTTTTCAGGCCCTTCTCGTCGTCGTCGCCTTAGCGTGGCGCGCGTCGACAAATACACGTCGACCAGATTTCTTTATTTTTTTCTCTCTCTTTTCGTCTTCAGAGGCTTCGTTTAACGGGCTTCCCTCCATGCCTCGCCAATTCTCGGGGGAATGTCATTTAATGATCCCCCCCCCCCCCCCTCGTCGTCCTTCGCGCGTGGCCGACCTGAGGGCGATCATCAAAACGGATTTTCTTCTCTCACCGTCGGCCCTTTATAGCATTTGCGTCGTCGCTGCCCGGTTCCCGAGCGATCATTCACGAACGGACCGTCATGATCTATTTTGGCGCTTCCGTGTTCCGGAACGTGCATTGACACTATACGTACTACTTTCGGCGGAAAACATGGGATGTAAACGGCCGGTTTGTGTGTTGGGGCAAGAAACTAGGGTTATAAGCGGCCAATTTCCGTACGCTTTCTTTCGGGCATAAAAGTAGGGTTAAAAGCCGCCAGTTTGTGTACGCTTTCGTTTGGGCGTGATATGGTATGTCTGCGCTTTCGTTTGGGATATAGAACTACGGATATAAGCGGCCATTCGACGGTGTTTAGTGCCACTGGTCGTAGATCACGAATGGAAGCCATTGCGTCCTGTAACCATTCCACTATTGGCGTTTATGCTTTATAAAGCCTTTGTTGACACGTCACCGAGTGACCTGTTTGTTGTTAGCCCTGCTTGTTTCCTGCCGTGTTGTCTCTTCCGCATCCAACTGCTAAACTCCGTCCGTAGAGAGATGATGCCTTCGCTTCGGGACATAACTCCGTGACACTCATTGGTTCCTGAACTCAGGATTTAATGCAGTCTCTGGTCGTCCTTTCATGATAAGCTTTGAGACGCTGTAGCTGAGTGGTTAGCCACTATGAAGCAGCAAGCTGTCGGCGTCCCTGGATTACATCCAGGACATGGCCGTTGCGTTTTTTTTTCTTCTCAGCATATACAGTGCCGGGTATAAGCGGCCTTTTATAGTCATGTTAGTAGTGCGTTTATTAATGGTAGTTAGTCACGCATAACCACGCGCTTGATTTTGTTGTTCCCGAGGCAGTTCCCGCTCATAGCTCGTAAACTTCCGCTATCTTTTTCTGTAATTGCATTTTTTCTTTAATGCAGTTTCTTTCCGTTTCCTAGTTACGTACTCTCGCCAGTTAGCTAACCTTATCTTTTCTATCTTTGTGGTACCCCACTCGCCGTATGCTGTCCCCTGAAGCTTTTTGCACAATGTAGTAAATACCTCCGAGGGGCCATTCCCGAAAGGGCTTACGTGTGCTGTATGCGTGTATAACGGTGTTGCCATTCCTTGTCGTGCCAGGAAGAAGGAATGAAGGGAAATTATCCTGGAGAAGACAGGGGAGGGGGGGGGGGGGGAGAGATGGGTTGCCCTCCTTTTTTTTTTACGATGGCGTATTGTCGCTTCAGGGCCCCTTTTAATGGTCCTCGGGCGAACGTGCCATTCTTGGTTAGCTACGCCGGTGGTGGGCCTAGATTGATAGCCGGCTTTAGCCGTTCGTCTCGCCAGCGGGCAGCCGCAAGCCTCGTAAACAACAGCCGCGACCGCATCGTTTTAAGGATGTGCCGCTCCTTGGATGAAGGCCGGTGGGGCGCATATATCCCGGCAGCTCTTCGTCAGTGAACCCTTAGCGGTTCGCTTGTTTGCTAAAAGCGCGAACACACCCTTTCAATCAATCAATCAATCAATCAATCAATCAATCAATCAATCAATCAATCAATCAATCAATCAATCAATCAATCAATCAATCAATCAATCAATCAATCAATCAATCAATCAATCAATCAAACATTCAAAGGGACATCTAACTAATTAGCTTTTGTGTCGGCATTACGATAGCATTAGAAGCTGTTGGTGTCATTACCGGAAGGGGCGCCACTTCACTCCAGCCAATGGAAACTACAGCTCTGGTGACGTCACTTCCGTCCGGGCTGTGGTTTCCAGCCAATGGCCGAATTTTATGACCGCCATGTTCTTTTTTTTCCCAGTGAGGTTTTAACGCATGAAAATAACCAATTAGAAAGTTATAACAAGCAGCAGAATAACTGCAATCTTGGCAGATGTGTATGCGACAGGTTGTTATGCTGGCACAGCTACGGGACCGGATTAATAGGTCGGATACTGGGAGATGCCTTTGTCCTGGGGTACATTTAGTAAGGCTCGGTGATGATGATGCCTTGGAACATGGTGCAAAGCACCGCGTCCCCTTACTTGCCGATCTGTTTTTCCGGGCCCTGTGTGACGAGGCTCTCGAAAGGTCGAAGAGTATGTCAGTGGGTCTCTCGTTCCTCCTCTCCGCGTGTCCCTTTCTGGGCCTACCCTTTCCCTTCCTCCCCCGCTCTTCCATCAGCGCTGCCGGGCGCCGGTGTCAAAGCCGACTGGCGCCCGGTTGTCCGCGACAAGACGGATACGCGCGCGCAATCCCGGTGGCCGCCGTGCCACTGCTACCGTGCGGCTTCTCAGCCGAGGCTGACAGCGCCTCCACGATGACGAGTCGACGCGCGCTCACGTGAAGCCGGCCGCGGCGAGCGTATGTGTCTAGAGCGACGTCAGCGGAACGTCCCGCGCTCTCTGGCAGCCAGCCTCCCCCCACGCTCTCTCGCCGAAATAACATCAACAGGAAACCGTGGGCGCGGGGCACCGCCCCGAACCCCTGTGCGCCGCGTTTTGATCTTTGGACCTACGCCGGCCCCGTTGGGTTTAAAACGCGTGTAGTTAGTTTAGAGCCGGGGTCTGAATAGCCGCTTGGAGCGTGTGTCGCGGCCGTGGTTTTGAGATTGGAAGGGTGCGTAATAGTCGCTGTGCTTTCAATGGCGCAGTTTCCCTGTGCTGGAGGCTCCCCCCCCCCCTCTTATCCTTACACCTCCCTTGGGCTCTTCGAGCCCGCTTAAAGATACACAGTCGTGGGCCGGGCTCGGTGGTGTTTCATCCGGGGAATTTTTCCAGTTTCAAGGGAATTTGAGGCGTACATTTTTGGAGCACAGGGAATTTTAAGAGCGGACATTGCCTCACTTTTTTTTTTCAGATTGACCGAATTTTCAGGCTGGGGCAGGGCGAAAATTAAGGGCCGGAAATATGGATTTTGGGCCCTATTGGTAGAATTTTCGGTTGCGTCATGGACCAGCACTAGCCGGGCTCAAACATTGCTGTCAGTGATCCGCAGTCAGTGATCCGTGCGATAAGTTTTGTTTTGCTATCTTTTTTTTAAAGCTACAAAGACTCGTGTGTGTTCCTCTCACCATGCCTATCCACTTTTACGTGGGTACGAGCCAGTAGGGTTTGTAAGTGACGCAACAGAGAGGCCGGAGGAGGAATGCGAGCAGTCAGAAGGAGAGCGAGTTTAGACCAGGAAGGGTGTTTCGTCACCTTCTCAAGAAGGGTAGAAGGAAGAAGGGAGGAGGTGTCAAGGAACGTCTCAGCACCGGCTTTCTGCGGGGCTTCCCTCGCTTACATGCCGTCCGCTGAAACCTCTGTTGCATCAGAACGCATTTTGTGACGTCACATACACTCTTAAGAACCGGCACTCTCTCAGAAAAGGTATGAACGGGCTGCTCTCTCTTTGGCAGCTGTTTACCCTGCCTAAGTGGCCTAAGGAGTGAAACGCCTTCTTCGGAAGGGAGTGGTAAAGAGAGTGCAGCTGCCTGCGTACTCCCTCTTCAGGGAAAATGAGTTTGAGAACGGTTTAATTTTGTATATTCGTGTATTTTGTACTGTTTGTACTATTGTGTACTGTTTTCCACTCTCTGTTTCTTTCGTTTGTCTGATTAGGATGTATTACTATAATTCTAATGAAGTGTTTTGCACTGATCAGTTCTACACTTTTCCACCGTTTTTTTTTCGCATTCCGTTTTGAAGCTGTGCTGTACGAAACCGCTCCTGTTGTTTTATTTTCGCACTGTTTGTTGTTCCCATTGTTTTGCAGTTTTTTCCTTTCGTTCTTGTATAATGTATATAACCACTCCTATCCAGGCCCTATTTGAGCTTATAGTACGAATAAATAAAGAACGTATATTTGTATACATATACAGCCGGTCGTGCTTGGGTGCTCACAAAGACTGTGAAGCTAAGCCTACACCAATCGTCTATAAAAAAAAAAAAGATTTTTACCAGAAAGTC